>NC_056741.1:445137078-445262078 GCF_019279795.1 Protopterus annectens | reverse complement strand
CTTGACACCCCGGCAAAAACGTAGAAAAAGATAGGCTATTGTTTTTTTGTAGTTTAAGTTTTCAGAAACTCAAATAGTCTCAACAATATGAATTTCAGCTTCTGACAGACACACTATAGATATATATATGTATATAACTAGATATATAGTTATATATGGGTGTATACACCAAAACCCAACTAAACAGAGTGACTACACTAGTTAAAATAACTACCAGCAGAACAATGTGCATCCACAGAAGACGATATATAAATTAATGGAGGACGTGTACAGAATTAGTTGGATTCAACAAGGTACCCACTTATAGTTCTACCATCTTAAGTACACACAGCCACAGTAGGAGGAAAGAAGCAATATATCTACCCTAAAAAAAATGTATATGTAGTATAATGGCTGTAAGGTTCTAACAGAACAATAACAGTGGCTGGATGTTTGGACTGAAGATTTTCTCAGCAGGCAAGAGCAACATGCATGGTCTGTAGGTATCTCGCAGGTGAGCAACATCCAGATGTCTTTCGCATGCAAAGTCAAAAGTTCTTGCAAAACATTCTCATCATAGATGTTGTGGCACTTATTTACTTGTTGCTAGATGCCATATTACATCACACTGCTGACCACACACTTCAAGTTGGTCATGTTGTCCAGAACTGAGGAAAGACCTGTGGACGTTTTCACATGCACATCATAATACAAAGACAGTTCAGTCACACAATATGTTCTATCTAGTATACGTTAATATGGCAGTACTGTATGCACACCGTAATAGTTATCCTGCTCCATCTGCTGTACAGGTGTGCTGGGGAACTTTAATGTCACTTACTGATCACAGGATATATTTCCTATCTGCCTGCTCTCAGCTCCAGTGTGTTCATGTGCATGCTTCAGACTTGACTTTTGCAGCACATTATTTCCACAGCTGTGACAACTGACAAAGGATGGTGTTTTGGGGACAGCCATACATGCCCTTGGATTACGCTTGTAATGTATGGGACTGTCACATTTGCAAGTGTCCTACTTACTGTTTGTGCAAGCTATGAGGGATGTGGGGTCTCGCATGTTTGTCCAATCCAACAATAGTGCAGGCATTGACATGTCAGATCATTTTTGTAAACAATGTTCATACTTTCCAATAGTAGTGTTTCTGATAAATAATACACAACATGGGTACAAATATGAACACCTGCTACTTGTGCTTGCCTATATAAATGCACATCACGTTAGTTTTGGTCAAATAAGTGTTGAGCATATTAAAGGGAGTGCATTTGGTATATCTTGCAGATAATATTCAGAAGAGATTAACAGTGCACGGCACATATGGTTCTGTACTATTACTTGTGATAAGATCACCTGTGATAGATTGTGGTGGCATATTACAGTCAGTCCAAGCTGTTCAATTTTCTGCAAATTAATGCTTCTGCGGGGGGAGGGTGGTAGCAGTTCAACTGTTGATGCCTATTTATGCTGCATTCATTATAAGTTGGAACTTACTTCAAAATACAATACAAGAAATTCATTTCCATTAATTAACATGTTTTTAAACACCACTGTATGTCCTGCATTTCAATTTCTGTAGTGTTATGGAGGCATTCCTTTCACATTTTACATAGAGTTTACTGGATTAACTGTAATAGCATTGGCAAAAGTCGGCAAGCAGTCTAATGATGTAACATTTGATGTGCATTTGGCCATTTTTCTTACTGGGAGGGTTCTGCTACTGATCAGTCTAGTTACCCGGTTACTTTTGAGTATGACTGGGTTTGTAGCTTATTAAATCTGTCAGTCTGTATACCACCATGTAGTACACGTGCTATAATCCAAGGCAATGGCAACTTGGTTGTGATAATCCTTGAATACTGATAGATGTATTTGTTTTCAATAAACCATACGAGAAACTACACCTATCTTTTTCAATTATGGCTAGAGAAATGCAGAAAATCAGGGTCCAGGATTGTAACTATAAAGATGACATTGAATGTGTACTACTATATACTATCATTTAAAACTACAGCAAAATTTTCAGATAACAGCTTCCTGATTACTGAGAGTTTTGTGGTGATTTGATCCCCCCCCCCCCGATATTTAATTAGCATGCAAAGTCACTGTATAAATTCCAGAAAGAGTACATAGGAGATGAAAAATTAAAATTCCTTTACAGGTGAATCACTTAGTGACGTAACAAATGCGGAGCTGCATGACATCAGATCTCTCCGAGCCTACCTGATTGCAGGGCTTTCTACTGTATGAGATGCAATGCAACAAAATATGTACTTAAAAAAAGAAACACAAACATAAATGCAATCTCAATAGAGTTAAAAATGCATAACAGAAAACTACACACATCATACATTTCTACTTGTTTAATGTCAGAAGCTTTGTTACTCTACTGACTGAAATACCGGAGTGGACACCAAAGTGCATTGCTGCCACTAGTTTTAGGTCAGCACAAAGCCAGTTTCGCTACCATCATTTGGGCAGAGAAAAGGACAAAAAAACGGAAAGCAGAAAGCGGTTCCTTCACAGAAGTCACAGCAGAAATGGCACACACTTGAAGTATGCTTTAAAATAAGGATAGCACATTGCTAAAGGTGAGGACTGCAATGACAACAGTAAGCTTAGCAGCACACACCATACGATTATAGTCTCTCACATGCACAAGCACCAGTTTCACAGTACGAGTACTCAGCATACACCAGTCATCAAGTACTGATCCCTTACATTTTACTGTTACGGAGGCAAGAATGGCAAATGCAATTTAAACTTTTAAATTGAAATGAGATACTTTACAAATGTGTTCTACAGAAAAAAAATTCAGCTTCTGTGATTAAAAAAAACAGCTTTTTTTTCAGTTCTCCAGCACATTTTATTTAAATCCTCTGCATCACTTTCAACAATAAAAAAGTACACTGCTTTTGATCAACTTGTAAAGAAACAGAACTGTGATACTCTTCTGTGGGCATGAGCCTAGGTCTCACATCAAAGACATCAAATTATGTAGCACTGTTTCACATCAAGCTCTGAATCAGTCCTCGTAAGACATGAGAAACCCCAACAATGAAAATTCCCCACCAATGGATATGAATGCACCCCAACACCCATAGCTGTCGATTACTCAAGTTCTATTCATTTTGTTCTGTAAATGCAAATTGAAGAAGCCAATGCAAGTGATATTGTCTAACTACAGGTACAGCAGATGCAAAAGCCTAAATCCCCAAATGGCAACTTTTATAGCGGTTTACACTTTATCAAACTGCTCCTCTCTACTCAGAGAGAAAATGAATAAGCAGACTAGAACAGCAGCAGATCACCCCCACACAGAGACTTCATCACTACACTAACATGGTAGAAATGCAGTACTAATTCACTATCAATGTCAGCTGATAAGCAGTAGTTCAACCCACAGTCTGACTCACTCTGATCTGCTCAGTTCACTCACACCCAAGGTCTGGTGGAATTAAATGCGGACTCTTACCAATAATCAGCTTCATTCTACATCACAAGGCATTCATGTGATTAGATACAGGAGAAGGGACAAAGTAGTCAATTAAAATCACAGCACCTCAATACTTAACATTTGGACTCCCTTTTAAAATTGTTATTACTACCAAAGGTCACACTATTAGACGTTTTACTGTGCACCCACTGAACACATTTTATATTACAACATCACTTCTTCACAGAAGGATCTTAACATTTTTATTAATTTTATCTATTTGACAGCTTTAATCCATAGTCTTAATAGACAACAAAGCAAGAACTACCATAAAACACACACGGTCACATATAGGTCATTACTAGGCTAATGTTGCTAAAGGCCTTTTCAAGCCTAGCCTTGCTTCCCAAAGGTGAGAATCAAACCTTGTACTTTGTGTGTACAAAGTAAACATCTTAACCATTATGCCAACCACCCAACTGCATCAAAAATCACAATTAAGGTATTCTAAAAACAGTTTATACATATAACGCTGGGGAAAGAGTTAAAAGGGCAAGGGGCATTTATTCTAATACCACAAGAAAATCCAAATAAATAGTTAAAATAATACTACCGAGTCAAGCAAAGATGAGTTAATCACAATTGTTTTGGGGTATAAGAACTTTGATTCTCACGTCCAAATAATTCATAGTGGTTGTCAGACAAAAAATGAGCAAAAATCATCTCAGACCACATCATTCCAAGGTTACACAACAGCATACTTATCTGCCCTTGTACAATTACCATCACACATATGTTACCTGCAACTCTTCGCAAACACATATGTGCATCAGTTGGTGAGACCAAATAAAATACTGCTGCTTAGAAACAAGCAAATACTTTATGCTTTAAACATTGTGTGCTCATGATAACATTCTTACATGAGTAGGCAACATATTTGCCAGAAGATATGCAAACATATATGGCAGATGGGGCTGGCTTTTCACACACATTACTTACATCTCCAAAAGGTGGGTAATCCACACTTCAAAATGCACACATTCTAGCAGACAATGCTACAGTAAAGAATAAAAGGAAGCCATCAACACTGGGGAAATGGATGCGAGATGGCATGACAATAAAGAACGAGGTAGAAAAATGTTAATTGCTTGCATTGTTGACAGATGTACCTATAGCATTTATACACAATATACACTTTAAATACAAACTGCAGAAACATAAGGAAAATGCTACATCTCAGTCTTCTGTTGATGGTCTCTAACTCCAGCTTATCCTTTATTATGCAAACAATGTGCAAGAAAAACCTAAGTGTTCTCACCATGGATCACTATGCTACATTTACCTAACTAGGCTTCATGAGGACCAATATACAGTAGTGATTTTACATTTTGCCACTAGGTCTTTTAAGTGTCTCATTGTGTAGTTTATATGCTATTAATCATCTCAGGAAGCTGCAGCTAGTAGTACACATGTTCCCATCAACTACCCACAAACAAGGACGGACCACACACATTCACACTTACTCAAATAAGCAAATACTCAACTAATCTGCACAAATAAGCCAAAAAGTTGGAAAATCCTACCCACACATCTAAATAACTGCCCCTCCCAAACCACAGTTAGAGTAGGAAACTTAGAAATTACAGAAATCTATACCAAACCTGCATTCCACAATAAAATTACAATTTGTATCAAATCTCAATACAGATCACTATTATTGCTGTGTCCCACTGATCAAAAGTGGCAAAAAGAACTAGATTCATTTTCATTTAGACTCTTAGCATTAAACACTGCCAAGGTAATCTGCCCAATTTCCCCGATATAGATTTGTTGATCTTCCTTCCACTTGCCATTACTGCAATGGGCATGAAAAAATAAATAAATAACCGGGTGGCATTCATAGCTTCAGAGTTTATATAGCAGAATTCGTCCCTACACCAAAAATCACTAGACACCTTCCATTGCAGGACACCTCCTACTCACAGGATAGCAAACCCAGTCAAGCCCAGGATGAATATATGGGTGCCCATCCAGTCATCAGAAGGTATGCCTTAAAGAAAGGGAGGATATTACTCTGTTTTACAGCTAACAAAAGATTATTCCACAGATGGAAAAAGCACTAAAATAATAAAGCCATCCTTCCATCATGCTTTATTTGTTGATTATGTAATGAGGTTGAGTGTTTGTGAATCTGCTGACTTTCTGGAAGTGTGGGAGAAAGAAAGAGGTTTAGATCCTTAACAGCAAGGAATGCACTTAAATCACCTCATAGGACTCTTACATACACAGTAGAACAACGAGCTTTAACTCCATCTTAAAAAAATACCAGACTAAAGGTGCTCATCTATTTTTATTAATACAGTTAGGACCTTCTGAGTTTCCATGATGTGGTTGGAGAGAAACATACTAAAAAGCAGCATTATATTCTAGAATTGGTCTGACCAAAGTGGAATATAGAGGACTGGCATGTTATATTGACATGGAATTGACACACCTTTAGTTATTAACTGGGCTTGATAGAAGGATTTCCAGACTATTTTTTATTAAACAGTGGTTAAAATGATTCTTGCATAGGGGAATAACTGGATTAAGCCCCTTAGTTTGATCCAGTAACGAGTTTTAAGAGAAAGCAAGTAAATGAAAAAGAATACAGGATATTCTAAGGCTTTTTCTAGCAGATAAATGTATGCCTAGTAGCAATTAGTCTTCTGGAGACATGAGGACCAGATGCATATCTGATAAAATGAAATGGCTAGAAGATAATGTTCTCTGAAAGCATTCAAGTGTTTACTCAGTTGGGAAACCTATAAAGAGGAGACAAAAAACAGATAGCACTTGATTGAAGCACAGACTGCACCATGCTTCTTTGCACGGATAACCTTTCTTTTACGTTGACTCAAGTTTCAGTGTGTGGCTGTCAGGTTGGAATGTTGGCTCCTATGGGGGGGGGTAAAACCAATACTTGAAGACGTACATACTTGTGTGTGTTATTAAGTTAATAGGTTTCAGAGAGATATTTGGGGTGTGTTTGCTTTTGTTTGAGGGCTTTCAATAAAGCAAAAAGATGTGACACATGCTCAAATGGATATGACAAGAAACTGTATAAAGATCAACTTGCCAAACAGTGTATGCATGTAACAATAGCTGGAACTAGACATTTAACAAAAATGCTGTTTCACATAAAAAGGTGGGAATAGCTTTTCAATACAATGATGCTTTCTGTAAGGTCTTTAAATGTCAGTGGTTTCACAGATATACAAAAAAAAAATCATGAACTATATTAAAAATGTAGAGTGTAAATAGCTACACTACAGGAGACATTTGGAAAGAATTGAACATGTGAATTTGAAAAGAAAATGTTTTCAAGATGGTTATTCAGCAGAATACCTGCGACAAAGGAAAAGAGGAGTACTTCTTAATTACAAAAGTAGCTCCAACGGTGACAGAAGATAAAAATGGTAGATTTGTAGTGCTAAGGGGCTACTGGCAAGGAAGGAAGATTACACTGGCATGTACTTATATTCCACCTAAAACTGGTATAATGGAGCTTAAGAAAACACAGAGAAATAATCCACTTTCAGCAAGGAATATTACTTGTATATAGCTGGGGGCTGGAATTTGATTTGCAACGGTAAAGATGTGTCTGGGAGGCTCAAAAAGGAAAAACATCAAAAAAGGTAGAATTTTGAAGAAAATTTATGTAAAAAAATTTGGCAAGGAAGAAGAGAACTCGGTACTAGTAGACAGGAGTGAATTTACATACTACTCCCCAAGATACAAAAACTGGGCTAGGCTAGACAAAGTTTACATTTAACGGAAACATGTGCATTTGATTGAAGGTCTTGATACACACCCAACTATTTCAGATCATGCACCAACAACTAAAATAAAAACACAGGGTAATGAAATAAGTGAGACAGTGGCGCTTCCCCACCTATCTGCTGAAAAGAGGAATTTAAGGAATGGGTAGTGGAAATTATTCAGGAGCTATTAGAGAAGACAGAAATTTATTCTGAAAATATAGCTAGAGAGTGGGATAAAATTAAAGTGGAGTTTAACAATAGGGTGGAGATATAAGAAAGGAAGAGAATTGTTTAGAGGGACTGACAAAAGTTAAAGTATTGCATAACAGGGGGAATCTCACTGAAGAGGAGCAACTGCAGAATGCTAAGCAGAAAATAAGAGATTATCTCGATAATATGCACAGGTTTATAAAAGACTGCTATTAAGCAACTGTTTTTGATAATAACTAACTATAGAGCACAAAAACTTTGAGCACAATGACTCAGGCAACAGAAAATAGAAAGGGCTGTCGCCAAGCCTAGGGAGCCTATGACAAGGAAGATAAGAGATCATGTAGAAGTACTAGACATATTTTGAAAATTATATGAAAGTCTGTATAAAGCAAATATGGAAAATCAAGAAAAGGGACAAATAGAAATGTTTATGGAAGAATTAAATATGCCAAGGTTAGTGGTAATACTAACAGTTAGGATAGGAGGAGATGAAATAAACATGGTGATGTATAACCAATCTACAGGAAAGACCCCAGGAACATATGGTATTCTTGGAGAAGTTTAGAAGCTAGGAGGGAAAACTGATAGAGATCTGGAAGGTTGTATTCAACAGTATTTTAAGAGTAGTAGTACCAGCATCCTGGAAGAAAGCAGTAGTAGTTGCAATACCTAAAAAGGGTAAAGCTCCATCAAATCCAGCTTCATACAGACCCACTTCAATAATAAACCAAAGTATTTAAGTCTATAATGGCAAAAGTGATGTCAAAACAAAAGATAGATATGGATCAATGTGATTTTGTGGAGGGGAAGCAAACATCAAACAACATTAACAGAACAATGATGATCCAGAGAGAAGCAGAATGTACAAAAAAAAAAAGACCTCACCACTGTTGGTGGATCTTGATGAAGAGAAAGCATTTGACAGAGTAAGCTGGAACTGTATGAGCAGGGTAATGAAAGCATTCGCATTCCCTGATAAAATTACAAGTTTGATTAGGAGGATATATGAGGTATCGGAGGTTAAAATTAAAGTGGGTGGGTTCCTCTGATAATTTCTGCTTGAGGACAGGAATCAGGCAGGGGAGTCCTCTTTCCCCTTTGTTATTTGCATTACATTGAGAACCACTCACAAAGAAAATAAGGGACTCAGAAATTCAAGGATACAATTGGTATGGTAATCAAGAAAAGCTGGCTCTTGTTGCAGATGATATTTTATACCTGATAAAACCAGAAAAAGGACATTACAGTGTTGTGGAACATTTTGAGACAGTTTCAGATCTTTTCAAGATACAAAAATGAATGAAGCTAAAACAAAGGCAATAGTGATAAATATTTATGGGGACCTGATAAAATGAAGTATTTAGTAGTAAGAATTAAAAATCATTCCAGTGTGTCAGCTAAGGATATGTGGGAAGAGACTAAACAAAAGATAGCACAAAAATTGAGCAATTGGAAGCTCTGTTATATGGAAATGGATAGTAAGATACAAGCAGTTAAAATGTTTTTAGTCCCATTAATCTTACACACAGGCCAGTCATTTTAATCAACCATAGAAGACGTGGATAACAATAAAATGAGCAGAAGGATTTTATCTTAGAGGGTAGACAGCAAGAGTCAAGTGGGATAAGTTGATTCTTCCAACAGAAGGAAAACTGGGACTGCCCTATCTTAATGGCTACTTCAGAGCTACACAGTTAAGGCGCCTATAAATAGCAAGTGGAAAGTGATGATGAAACGGGAGAGAGATTGGGATTGTGGATGCAGACCTTTAAGGATAATAATAATCAAGCAGAATATTATATTCATAAAGCAGCAGAATGTATTCTAAGAACTAAGCCTACATGAGAATGGAGATTCTGGACGATAGGGATGACTGCAATTAGGAATACACACAACAGGCAAGAAAGGACTGGCATTTATTGGAGAAAACTGGCTAAGGAACCAAGGTATTGGAAGCAAATAACTAAAGAGAAAAAGGTAATAGAATGGGAAGATGCCAAGAATGTATCTGGACTGCAAGTTACAGATTGGTAATCAAGCCTCGATAGGGAAGGCAGAGTATAGGAAAAGAAAGAAATGGGGGGTCCTAAACACAAAGCCAGCACTGGTTCAGTTTCTAGTAGAATCTAGAACAGAAGCTGCTATTAAAAAAAGGATTAGTAAAACGTATAAAATATTGCATGACAACTATAAGAATCAGAAAAGGTTAAAAAGTAATAAGAGAAATTTGGAAAGCAATTCACAAAGAAATAATGGAGGGTATATGATAGTCTCCCAGACATGCAACAAAATCTAGAAGATTTATGATTTTTGCTTAGAAATGATTAGATATTTTTATACCCCAAGTAGACTCCAGAGAATTTTACCTCAGGTAGACCGCAAATGGAGGTGTGATGGGGAAGAAAGAGGTAATTGGGAACATAATTTCTGGCAGTGCACATAGTTGGCGGACTAAGATTCTCTGCAGACAACTCTTATCAGAGATACTACGTGAGCAAATTGGTCAAACTAGGGAAATTATTTTTTCTGAGCTATGATACATAACCGGAACTGCCAAGACATAGCAAGGCCTTGCCGAGTCTAATTGTGGTGGCTGTCAAAAAAAGCAATTACTAGAAAACAGAAATCAAACTCTAAACCAACTGTACTAGAAGTAGTGAATATAGTAACAGAGATAAAGCAACTGGAATTGGGATCTTTAGAAAAGGATACGAACAAATTACATAGAAAAATGGGAATTGTGGGAACAATACATACAAAGGGGGAATAAGATTTAAAAGAAGGCAGGATTTGAATGAGTTATGCAATGCTTGACTGACAATGATTGGATACATTACAAATTATGTATAATGTTTGTATCTAGGATTATGTCAATATGGTTTATGGTGTCAAATGCTGGGACTGTGTTCATATGATTTTCATTTATATAAATGCAGGATTTTTCTACATCACAAGTGATATTTAAATAAGAAACATCTTTATTAAGAGTGGTTAAAGAATAGAAAGGTGCTTACGAAGACTTAGATCTATGACAAACCATATTAGTACAGATTTGGACAGTCGTGGTTTATTTATCAAATGTGACAGTGCAATACCTCTTTGTATTCAAAGTAAAGACATTTCTACTACACCACTGATTTGTACAGTATAGGCCCTATAGTAATAACAGTATTGGATGTTGAGGTAGCAGCACCACCATCCACTCTGTAATAAGTAGCAAATTTAATTGGCCACAGGACTGCACTGACAGTATGAAGACAGATGACAAACAGAAGGGGAACTACTACTGACCCCCCCTCCTGAGGAATGCCGCTAGTAGTTTTTTTTTTTTTTTTTTTTTTAACTTTGAGGTGGGACTGGCTACTTTAACTACACTGGTTCTGCTGGTCAGCAAAATAGCCATCATACAACACAGGCATTTAGAGGCCCTTAAGCTTATTTATGATAATTTTCAGCGGAGGCCAGGGGGAGGTGGGGGGAGCCCCACAAGTTACAGAGAATAATCATAGTTGAAGTTATTACAGGAATATAAAAGGGCAGTATAAGAAAAAACATTTAGCTATAATATTAGTTACAACTGTCAAAGAAAAAAAAAACTAATACAGCTATAACAGTTAAATTTTCAACAAGAAAAACATAATACTTAGAGGAAACCACAACTGAGAAAAAATGTCGCTTGGCTAAACATAGCTGGAGTTTTACACATGAATAGATAAGTGTGTTAGTGGTCAAGTGTATATGTACAAGATGAAAAGTTTACCAAGTCAGTTTGTGTATGTTGACAGTAATGCATTTGAGAGAGAAGGGTGGAAACCGTTGTCAGCCGGAATTTAGGCAAGAGCAACATGTAAAGTAGAACTAAAGGTAAAAAACAATGCATCTCTCAGGTACTACATGCCCTGTGGCTACAGAGACTTCCAAACACTGTTCCCGATCCTGTTGCTAGTTAATCACTTGTGCACCCAGTTCCTAGATGGCTCTTTACTTTTGAAAATGGAATTACAGGCACACACCTCACTTAAATACTGGATATAAATATTACTCCTTAACCCTCAACTATCATTACCACCTCTGTCCAAGGAATCTGTGCTAAACCATTTTAGTTCTCTGCATATGATTCAGCAACAGACCCTACACATTTCTCTGTGGTCCCACTTGCCTACATATTTTTAATTACTGTAGGCAAAGAATCTACAATGATTTAACTGCTAGTTTCCAGATTTTATACACCCAGAAAACACTTCACCAACAGAAGATCAATCCCTGTTTAAACCCTGCACTATGTGTTACAGCTCTGTCAGAAACGTTGCTTCTACTTTACTGATGACCTTCTTTCACCTATCAGAAATCAAATACAAGTAATTTTCCACAAGATGCATCAATCTGCACTTTTTGGAAATGAAGTTAAACTCCTGTGTCTCTTCAAGACGATTACAAATTTAAAGCAGTCTTTCCATCTAGTGATGTCACTGTTGCCAGTACTATGCAGTTGTCTCACCAGTACAAATCTAATCACATCTGCTGTATCACTAAAGACTATTCACAAAAGACTGATGAAAATGGCAGGAGAGGAACAGCAACTATCTTGAGGGAGAGGGGAAAAGGGAAGCAGGAGGTGTACTAAAACAGTCCCTTGGAGAATGGACAGTGATGCAATATACAGCCTGGGGGTAGATTTTTGGCTCAACAAGCCACATTCTGGTAGTAGACTTCACAACAAGAGTAAGGAAGCATACATTCAAATTAGGATGCCACTGGGACTTCCACAGTGAGGCAAGTAAGCTCATTCTTCTGCCCAGAAGATGGTGCTAGTGCCATTACAAATGTTCTTGCAGCCAGGATGCTAGCTGAGTGGCAAGCACCCTCACTACTGCCTGTATGACTGACCCTGCACAATTCTAACCCAAGTACACCTGATGGGTGACTTTCACAGGATGAGGGAATGAAGGGGTTCAACTTCAGTAAGGAAAGGTTTTGATGGTCAGCAGATAAGTGAGAAGTGACCCGGGGGGGGGGGGGACCAGACACAATGAATAAATAATAGAAATAAACCTGTATAATTAGAAAACATTTCAAAATGTCCCAAGGGTGCAACTACTATGATGAACTGGAAGACTATCCACACTGCCACAAATGCAATAGGGTCCACCTACAGTAAAGGCGAGCAAAATGAGATACATTATTAGAAAGTAAAGATGGTTTAATAGGAAATATTAAACAAAAGCTAAGTAAATAAAAATGAAGCAGTAAGCAGTTTTATTATGCAAGTTTGTGTATAGACAATCTGACATGAACATATTTCGCTATTTAGATTAGGGCAGTGTATAATACTATTAACATTTACATGCCTCACATTTTTGTTCCTTTGCAATTCTTGAGACAGGACGCCTTTCTCTGTTCTGCTGCATGCCATATTTGTCCTACTATGCTAGAAGTCTCTTATTCTTAATGCTTACCAAAAACAGACCAAGAACCAACAAGGCAAACAAAGATGTAACCTGCAGAGAGCCCCACCAGCAGCAAGGATAACCACAAGGTCCTTTTTATTCAAACCAATTGAGCGCTTTCATATGACTGTAACAAAACTTCAACAGAATCATCACACACTTCAACACGCCCACAATTAAATAACCCTCCCAACAAATCAAGTCTAAAATGCACGCCCACCTAAACAAATGTTAACTTTAAAAATACCCACTGCAGTACATACTCAATATAAAACACATTACAAAAAAAAAATGTATATATGTGAAATTCACACATATGACATTAATCTAAGCACACCGTCTATGGAAACCGACTCAACTGTGGCATTTAATTTTAACTGCCAATACAATTCTTTACGTTCTAATAAACCGTGCCATGGTCCCCCCCCCCCCAATATGCTCTGATGAACCATGTCAATGCCAAAAAAATGAAAATTCATGTTCAGGGTTCTCTTCAAGACAAAAATAGTGAATTACTGCTTCTCCTGTGCTTGATCTCATTAATATGTTCATAAATCCTTTCCTTGAAAACTAGGACATTTTTTTACACAAGACTAAATAAACAATGCCTCCTGATTTACAAGTGCAATGGAAATTAGTTTCGATACAAATATTTTTCACAAAAACTTCTGCTCTTTCAAGGATGTGTGGGCACTGTGAACACATGCCACATTTAAAAAGCACCCCATCTCTTCCCACTAAAAGTTACAAAAGGTGCGTCATTGTTTTCCAACAAATTCTTAATACATCTAGCTCACCGGTGCACAAACTTGGATGTCTTACCCAAAATGTTGATTGTTCCAAAGGCTTTAAACATTTCCCAATTTTGTTTGACAATTCCTTGAATATAGGAATATTCACTTGTGTAAGTGGTGATAAATGCACAAGAATACCCATCACTTCTCTGGTTTTGGACCTCTACTTGATGCCCCTTAGCAGCTAGGATAGGTATGATATGCCCAGACTCCTTTTTGTTGAAACTTCTTCATAAATAGCCTTAAGTATATCCAGGGGATAACCTCTAGCCACAAACATCTCCCTTAACTTAATGCTTTCTTCCTGGAACTGGGCATCATCTGACATCATACGGGCTAATGTATGGCCCTTTTATTATTCCTCTTTTTTGATGGGTTGGATGAGGACTACTATAGTGCAATAAACTGCAGTCTCCTTTCTAAAAATAGAACTCTGTATTCATTTTTTGTGTCATCCTTATAAATCATGACATCTACATAACTAATCCTTTCGGTACTGTAGTGGTGGGTAAACTTTAAAAAGGAAGTGGTTGAATGTAAATAATCAATAAATGTGTGTCCCACTTCACTTGTATCCCAAGCAATAAAAATATCATCCAAAAACCTGGTGTACAAGTGCCAGGCTGGTAAATTTTCTTGATTAAATACAAAACATCTTTCCTATTGCAGTAAAACAATGTTCACAAATACTGGGGCGCAGCTAACGCCCACTGCAACTCCCTTCTTTTGTTGGAAGAACTGACCACCTAAACGAATAAAATTATTTTTAAGTACTATATCCAAAGCATCAAGCACACTGAACTAAAAGCTCTCGACTCATGTATAAAAATTCATGAAACATCTCCATGCCCACATCATGTGGCATTATGCTAAATAAATTAACATCTACAGTAAAGGCCAAATTAGGACTACATTTTACTAATCTCAATTTAGCCAAAAAATTCCAACAATCTTGTACTACGTGTGGAGATGAAAAAAACACAGCTTTAACTTTCTGATCTATATATACCGCCATTGAGTGGGTAATAGAGGTTCTGGCACTGACTATGGGTCTCATGGGGGGATCCGTGAGAGACTTGTGAATTTTGGGGATACTGAGAAGAGGGGGACAACTGGGTACTTAACTTGTAAAAATTCAAAAACGTCTCTACATATTTCTCCCTGGTCTAACATACCCTGGAGAAAAACTAATCTTAGTATAACAAACATTTATGTAATTCAAGGAAATTTGTTCGTAAAAACTTTCATCAAAAACATGAGTAAACATTTTGTTTAAATAATCCCCTTTTGTCATAACTATGCCACCCCCTTGTCAGGTTTCACAACCCTCAGTTGCTTATTATGCATGAGCTCTCTCAATAGTTGAAACTCAGAATTGGTCAAATTATAAATGTGAGAGTTAACTAACTGTTACATCCCAACAAAAGTCCTGAAATTAAATTCACACATCTTTTCAAAAATGAGTAAAGGCACAGCCAAAACAGGATTAAATGTGCTATCCCTTTTCAAAGCATTATTCGGGTATAAATTGTCAGAACCGTTGAACAGTTTAAAATTCAATTTCCTTACATATAGTTTTAGATAGACTAATAAAAAGTCTCAATATTGGTGTTTGCAGTGGGTACAAAAAGTTTGCCCCTTACTCAACAATGCTGGTAAATTCTTGTCAAAAATACAATTGGTAAAGTTATAAAATTAGAAGTAGCCACTTTAAAATGTTGGGAAATACTTCAACAGTAGCTGTGGTATAAATGGTATCGGAATGAACTAAGAGTTCTATACTGAATGGTGAAAGAATTCCTTCTCCCGTAGCCTCCCCTAGTTCTCCCTCGATTCCAGGGTCGCTGGTATTGGGCCTGTGGATGATAACCCCCTCCGCACTGGAGAATCGATTCTGATTCCTGAGCCTCTCGGACTTCCTGGGTAGAATCGGATCTAAAAGGATAGCAGTTTTGTCCTGTGGGTCATTGTACATGGCCATATTTGTACTACTATGCTACAAGTCTGTTATTCTTAATGTTTACCTTAACACATGGATAGACTGGACTACTACGACAGCGGAGCAAGGGATTAATAATGATCACAGTGAAGCTAAAGTGATCTGTAATCATTTCTGATGGCCCAAGCATAGTCTGTAAAAGGTGAATAGATCAGTGTTCCTTCCTGGTAAATGTACAAGTACAGCAAGAAACCAAGAACGGTACTGATCAAAGCAAATCAAATGCTACAAAAAAAACTGACATACTGCGTAAGTGTGCAAAAATTCATACTGATGCGTCACAGTAACAGCTGGGCCACGTACAGCAACAACATACAGTAGAGAGAAACACTGCAGCTGTTTGGTGGGTGGTGCCTGGCAACATTCATATATCATCCTACAACTAAATTAAAAATAAAGTTAAAGAAACAATTAAGGAGACAGAGGTAAAGCACAACTCCCCCACCCTCCAAAAAGCATATTAAATAGTTACACTAAACACGTTAAAAAATATATATATTTTTAATGAACACTGCTAAATTCTACAGTAAAAAAAGTCTTTATTAAATCATTTATGACATGCAATCATACATGGATATAAGTGAACTATATAGACAATTTTACTTGCAAACATTATAGGCCACTTACAATCTATCCAGTCACATTAGCTTGTTCAAATCCAGCCTTTTAAATCTCATTCCTTGTCTACATGTATTGTTCTCATAATTCCCATTTTTTTCTATGTAATTTGCTCCTACCCTTGTCTAAATATCCCATTTCCCATAGTTGCATCTCCGTTACTGTATTGACTACTGCTGGTACAGTTGGTTTAGATGCTGATTTCCATTTCCTAGTAAATCGCCTTTTTAGCAGCCACTGTAATTAGACTCATCAAGGCCCGTGTCTAGGCTTTTCCGATTCTGTATCGTACCTCAAAAATCACTTAACTAGTCATACCAATTTGCTCACCCACTATTTCTGAAAGTCGACTGTAGGGAATTTTTAAACTCTGCCAACTCATTAAACTCCCAGAAAATATTTTCCCAATTACCTCTTTCTTCCCCATCACACCTCCAACATTTGCTGTCTGAGGAAAAATTCTCTGGAGTCTACTCAGGGTATATAACTACCTATGTAAACACTTCCAAGCAAACATCCTAAAGCTTCTAGACTTTGTTGCATATCAGGAGACATACATATATCCACCATTATTTCGTTGTGCATTGTTTATCCAATCTCTCTTCCCAATCCTTTCTAACCTTCTCTGATCGATTCTTCTAGTTGACATGCAATAATTTAACATGTGCTACTAATTAATCTTTTTTTTAGCGGCAACTTCTGTTCTAGATTCTACTAAAAACTCTACCAGTGCTGGTCTTTCACTTAGAATCTCCCCATTTCTTTTTCGTTGCCCACACTCCAGATACCAATCCTTGATAGGGAAGGCAATCTCTAGCCTGCAATCCAAATAAATTCTTGGCCTCTTCCCATTCTATTACCTTTCCCTCAAATTATTTGCTTCAGAAAATATTTTGCCAGTTTTCTCCAATACATTTCAGCCACTTTTTGCCTATTATCTGTATCCCTAACTGCAGACATCCCTATTAGCAAAATCTCCTCTCTCCATTCCTGCATTGGCTCAGTTCTTAAAATACTTTCTGCTACTTCATGAATATAATATTCTGCATGGTTATTGTTATTCTCCTCAAGGATGTGCATCCAAAATTCCAGCCTCTCCTTGTTTCTTGAGCCCCCCCCCAGTTTCATCATCCCTTTCCACTTGGAATTATTAAGTATCTGTTTGAGCTATGTATAGGAGCCTTAAGTGTGTAGCTCTGAAATACCTCCTTTAAATCAGGTAATGCCAGACCGCCTTGTTGCACTGGAAGAATCGGCTTATCCTACTTGACTCTTGCAATCTTCCGCCCTCAGATAAAATCCTTCAGCTCTTTATTGCTATCCACAACTTCTCCTCTGGTTGATAAAAATATGCCTGACCTGTGTATAAAACTAAAGGGACTAAAAACATTAACTGTTTGCTATCCATAAAACAAAGCTTCCAATTTCTCAGTGTTCATATTATCTTTTTAGTCTCTTCCCACATATCCTTAGCTGCCACATCAGAATCCTTTTAAATCCATACTCAAATACTTCATTTTATTATGTCTCCATAAACATGGATATTGCTGAACCAATTTGTGTGTAGGTACATAATTTACAAGTATTGCCTTCATTTTATCTTCATTAATTTAGTATCCTGAAAAGATCTGAAACTGTCTCAAATGTTCCACAATGCTGAAATGTCCTTTTGTGGTTTTATTAGGTATAACTTATCTGCAACAAGATTCAGTTTTTATTGACTACCATACCAATTATATCCTTGAATTTCTGAGTCCCTTATTTTCTGTGCCAAATGCTAGATTTGGCAATCACTCTCTCTCTCCAGTTCATTTAACATGTTTTCTAGAAGACAGTGTGGTGAAGAATAGGCAAGGACCTTAAATTCTGTAACCTGCACTCAATGTGTTTGCAAAAGGAAAGCAAAGCACACAGCATAACGAAAGGGGGAGTAACATGAACAATGTCACAATCAAATGTTCAATGCAGATAATAAATTCTAAATGCAGCAAATCAAAATTCTCAGTTAATTCCCACTAGTCAATTTCAGCATTTTTACTAGATGGCCCTAATAAAGTAACAACAGTCCCATATTCAACAACACTTTAAAGCTGAACCCAAAATAAGTCCAAAGAGTCATGTATGAATTTGGACTACCCTGCTGCAGACAATTAACATGTGCACAGCCATGTACTTCTACTATATACACCAGAGGAAAAGTTTTAGTGCGAGGAAGTCTTAATAGACTAGTTCCTACTTTAATGGGATTTTTCAACAACAGTTTTCAATAACAGTTTACAAAGTTAGCCATATACTGCAAGTTTTCCCATCTACAAATGACATGCTTACAGAGGTATGTGCAGAAGGCATACATCCACTAAGCTATCATACATGAGCAAACATTAAAAGATTTGCATGCAGATTTTTAAATGTTTACATATGCACAGATATGACTATAGTAACAAACCGTGGAAAACTAAAAATATGAAAGCAGGTTGTAGCAATCACAAAACACTGTTCATAATGCAATGATCAGAAGTGTAATGCATTATATTCACAATGAATTATACAAGTGATCCCAAAAGCAAATCAAGGTGAGGCAGTACCTATACATGCAGAAAGCAAAGCCAACCAGAAGCTATAGAGGCAAAGGGGCCATGCTGCCAGTTACCCAATATCAGTAACAGGCACAAAATTGCTAGTAGAGTCAATGAGAACAGTCAGGGTGAAGCAGCCGTTGACCAGCTCTACAATCTCAGAAGAATGACTCCAGGATAAACCACTGCCTAGGTGACCTCCACTGAAAACCACGGAGGCTGCATGCCCATCAACAAGGTAGCACAATGTTGCGACATCACTGCATACATTCCTCCCTTAACCTAGGGATTCTAACCAGCTACCTCAAATATGAAGGTTTTCAACTGTGGTTAAAGAAATGCACACTACTTAAATTGTTTCCAAAGGGCAGCACAACTCTCAACCATACTACATTTTAACTTGCAGCAGGTGGAAGCGACTGCAATGACCACATATTTATCCCATGTAGTCGCATCTGCCCACTGTAAATCAGGACCTCCAAAAGTTATCTTTAAGAAGATTCTCAGTTGCTCATAACTACTACTGGCTATTTGTCTAGTTTGATCTTTAAAATGTAAGGAAGCACAGAGAGCAAATACTGTTATTTTTTTAAATTTAATTATTCTGACCAATTGGGCTATAGGGGAAAAAGCAATCAGATGGGGTTCAAACAAACTGCTGATGATCCAGGTTCAGGACCAAGGCCAACACCAGTACATCCATTAGTGAATGGGGATAACAGATGAAGTAGGAAGAGAGAAGTTCTTTTCTGATTACCAACACTTTTGAGTCTTGGGGCGAGTGCCAATGCAAAGCCTCAGCTCACAAAAGGTGCATTCATTGAGAAGCATAATGTTACGTTGACTCCATGAAATTATCATCACATGCATGACATGAAAAGTTTTAAGTACAAAGATCACCTTCTTTCAAAAGTCTGGCAGCTATAGGGACTTCACCATAGGAAGCAAAGTTTGAAGTGAATGGAGCCATGAGAGACTCCAATGGCAGAGGAGATGGTCAAAAATGGGTATGTAAAGCACTGTGGGTGAACAGACCTCACCCAAGAAAACACTAATTTCTCTCTCCTCTCAAGAAGACTATCCATCCATCCTCAACCCCTTTTCCCATTTTTCTGCACATGGGGTCAGGGTGTCACTTCAACAGCGACAATATCTTCAGCCAAGGTTTACACTGCTGGGTGGCTAATCCTGCCGCAGTAGTTTATCCATACTTCACAGCAATCAGAACCCTATGTAGTTCATAATTTGCTTAACTATAATCACTACGCTGTCAACATCTTTGAGACCTACATTATTAGTGCATAAAACTTTCAAGCACTGCAGCTTAAATGGAAAGTCACTAAGAATTAACCAAACAGTATAAAACAAAACTATTTTTTTCTGCTAGGTAAGCATACCTCTCAACCTCAAAGAAGAAATCTGGACAAAGCCAAAAAATAAGGGAAAACACCCAAAATTAGGAGACTTTTTAAATATTACTTTTACAAACTTAGAAAGCTGCTAGAACAACATGTTTTGCATTAGCATTCATTTTCTGATTAATATGAATTTTGAAAGTCATACACATCATTTAGTTACTTCAATCCTCAATGATTTCCTCAAAACACATTTTATGAGTCAGACCAAAACTATGATACCTCTCAAAAGTCCAGATTTTTGTATGTAACTCGAGAGAAAAAAATCTGTAAATGTCACACCACTCAAAGAGAGGTGCGCTTTTCCACTCAAAACAATAAGAGCGCAGAGAGAATTACCGACCAAGCCGGACACAAGGCTTCCCCCTACTGACCATTTAAAAGCAAAACAAAAACAAGCACTGTACAGCCTCTGGCAAGGAGAGCTCACGTTACAATTCCGGCATCAAGGAACTCGGCATTCAGACAAGTCCCTCTGAAAAAAAAGCCCCAAAACTAGTTTCCTTAGATGGCTACTGTATATCTGCTTAATTTGTCCTCGCATTCTTCTTAAACGTTTAGATAAGGCACATTTACTTATATTCTGTAAATGCATTTTTGGTTTTATTATTCTATTCTTAACACGTGAAATTTTATTACTCCAGCTTCATCCATGAATCACCTTTTGCTTCAATCCCGATAATTTAACTATGAATCTGTGGGCCAATGCTTAACCGATTTCAGCCCCCGAGAAATATATTTCTCCACATCCGACACCACTTGCACACAGCACACGTGTGGTTACCAAATGTTTCAAATACCTTCCTCCACAACACCGTATTTATTCATTAAGGTGGACAAACTCTCCATTTTTTAGGAATATGAATTATTACACGCTACAAAACGAGTCAAGCAACATCATAGCTCTCAACCAATCAGGTATGAATTTCAACAGAATCGGGGCCAAATCTAGGAAGAAAGAAAAAAAAACAGGGACGCTTTTAAAATATTAGTACCATTACCTTGAGACAGCGACACAATAAGAGAATATGAATATACATTTTCTGGTGAAAGAAGTCTCTTAATTATTGCCATTAGTAATTAAGTGTAATTCACCACCTTTCCTCCGAAAGCCACCAGTTGTGGGGGGATTAGGAGGGACAGAACTAAAACTGGAGTCAAAATCAGTGACAGTTGAGAAGTATAGCTATCCCGCTACACTACAAATAGGTTTACTCACACTCGTCCTTTAATGATCCAGGCATAAACCATCAAATCATGTTACTTTTTAAACTTTATACAAAAGTAAATGCCATTTCCAGTTGAAGAAAAATAAAGACGATTTTCGTTATAAATAACATGACAATCTGTTCCTTCATGTAAAAGTTCGAGTAGTACTTTACTGATGGAATCTCTATTCACCGTTTAATTTTACTCTCGTGAATAAAGTAGTAATTTACAGTGCAATCAAAAATAAGCAGTATCAACAGATGCACCAACTACACTGTATAACAAACGGGTATAGTTGTGCTTATAATACATCTGAACAAGAAAAACAAAAAAATTCTTTGCGACCTCCCGACTAAAAAAACTCAGCATTTTCAAAGAACTAAAACACGTATTTCCCCAAAACAAACATTATAAGCAACATGACTCCAATAAAACGATGACGAAGTACATAGAGATCCTATTAAGTTATGCATTTAACGTCTTCAGTGTTCTGCTTTTCATCTCTTTGCTTAAACACAAATTTATAAGGACTGTACTACCTCAAACTGAAATGTTACATTTAAATCCAAGGCAGGGTGGGAAGTGGGTGTGGGTTTCTACTCACACGGGTGGAGGGCCCCAGTCCCGCGTTTTCTCACTGCTATTTTAGTGCGTTTTATCCCGAAATAAACGCTACTTTTGTCTTCATACCGTGTTTTCTACCAACTTGTTTCCCCTTACACCTCATCCATCGGATATACTGTAACTCGTTCACCACAAAAACAAAAAAAGAAGAAAAAAGGGAGGTAGTACGAATACGATTCCCAATCCTATTAACCAATTATACAGGCGCTCTCTGAACTGGTAGCTCCGCCCACCAGCGACAAGTGGGCGGGCTAACAAGACTATGTTTGTGCACTGCTTGTGCCGAATGACCAATCTCGTTAACGTCTAGGCGTAGCTCTCTGTTTTATGGAATTTTTAAAGGAGCGTAGACAGTCAGGCGAGTGTTTTGTGTAGCACGAGTATACTGGGGTGCTCGAGGTCGACCCCTAATGTAAGGTAAAGGGTGGGTCTGATAAGTTAAACTTAACTACTGAAGTTGTTTCTGTTATTTTTAACAGCTTCATTGAATTATGCCTTAGACACAGGCGAACGTGCATTTATATAAAGAAAAAAATATATGTTAACGTGCTAATAATTACAGATGTTATCCAGTCCAACAGAATTACCTAAGTTATTGGTTTCCCTAAATACTCACTCCTGCTCCACAACTATTCTGCATGTGTATTGTTCTCGCAATTTCCGTTTTTTCCTATGTAATTTGCTCTTAACTTTTTCTAAAGATCGCACTTCCAGTTCTTCTATCTCTGTTACAATAGTCACTATTTCAAATACAGTTGGTTTAATCTTTGTTTTTCATTTTCTAGTAAGTGCTTTTTAGGCAGCCAACAGAATTAAAATTAATAAGACCTTACTATGTCTAGGTAATTCAGATCATGTGTCCCAACTCCAGATAATACAATTTCCAGAATATCACTCGGACCTCTGCAATATATCTGGTTATTTTTCTTGTTATAGGCTCCCTTCAGTTTTGTGACAACTGTTTTACTTTCTGCTGCCTAGGCATTGTGATGAAATTTTTTGTCCTCTGGAGATTTTATCAAAAGTAACTTAACCGTAATCATTCTAAACTCACCTATATTATCCAGATACCCCCTTATTTTCTCTTTAGCACCCTGCATTTGTGCCTCTTCTTGTTCTTTGATATTTGCAGTGGTAGTGCTGCTGCGGTAACGTTGTCGCCTCACAGATAGACGTTGTCCTGTTCGATTCTCAGCTAGAGCGTCTTCTGTGTGGAGACATGCGTGAATGGGCATACCTTCGTTGAAGGTTGTGCGTCAGGGCTGGCAACTCGGCACATAAAAATCTACTGCCAATCATTAGCGGACCGGAGTTCCGCTGTGGTGACCCCTAACTGGGAAAAGCCAAAAGACACAACAACTTGTTCTTTGATATTTTCCTTGTTCTGCAATACTTTAATCTTTGTCATCCTCTCTAAGTAATTCCTTTTATGGCTTTGGATTAGAACACTACCCCACCAGCATTTCTGCACAGAAATGGGTGTGGCGAAAGTGACTGACATGGCAAGAGGTGTGACGTGGTATGCTAATCATGCGTGATTGATAAGCCATGCAGATTTGCCAGTGTCATCGTGAATATTGTTTAATCGTAGTTTACCATGTTTGTTAAAGTTGTGTGATCTCAGAGTTGGTATATTTAAGTGGGGGTGCAGGGGGCCCCACCCCCCTGCAAAAGCGAGGAGGAATTTGTTAGAAATGCTTTTCTTTTCCCACAAGAGATGCTGTCCACCAGGCAGAGTTGAGTAGCAGCCCTCTTGGCACTGAGTCATTTCAGTGTACGGGTGTGAAAAGTGACTTGGACACAGAGAAGCAGTCCTCTTAGCATGGAGTTTGACATTGCTGTTAAAAGGGATCCCTAACATACATATTATCGGTCTCTGATATTGGTTCATAATTTCCCTTGTCTCTGAAATTTGAATTTCTGGTAAATCGCTAAGGATTAAAATCAGTGAAGTCAGAAAAAGCAACGTACAATTTAACACCTGTTATTCATACGGCAATCCCAAATGAATATTCATGTGGAGAAAGCACATCTAATAATGTTTATTCACACATGAAAAAAAAACATTATGTGCAAAGTGTTGGGTGGGGTTTGGTGGTTCTTACTACTGTGCATCTGGTGGGGTAGTGCTGTAATACAAAGCCCGATTTACTTCTTAACCATATCTCTTTCTATTTTAGTTCTACCTAATTAAACTCCATTTCCATTTTATCTCACTCCCTACTATAACTTCTGAAGAAATTTATATTTCCCTAATAACTCTCAAATAATTTCCACTTCCCATTCCCTAAAGGAAAATTCCATATTGGAGCTAAAAAAAATTATTTTTCACTCCATCTCTGTTTTCTGAGCTATTTTAACACCTCTAAATCACTATGACTACTTCTTACAGAATTTTAATATGTTTTCTGCAAAATGGCTGTTAATGGGGCTTGACACATCAATGTGATCTTATTTTACTGCAAGACTTTCTCTTTCCCACAATCCATTTCAAGTCTGCTTTATACGAGTCATGTTAGACATAAAGAAGTAGTGGTGTATTCCCATGCCATTGACATATAATGCGATTAGTGTCAGTCACTGTCATTTTATATACTGCCTGTAACAGGGCTGCTTCTTCCACTTCTCAAATGGCCCTCGTTTGCGTGTGTTTCAGGGTTTGTTTACAGTATATTAAGGAATTATACAACCACAACCAAAACAGTGGCTAATTAGCAGGCATTTGTTCAAAGTATATTTTTGTAGTTCAAGATGAATTGACAGCCCAATCCCCCACACTTTGGTAAGTGTGCTCATACATTACAAGAATTACAAGAAAAATACTTTCTGACTTTTCTGTAAATGCCACAGACATCTTTGATACTACAGTTATGTCATCTCAGAATGTAAATTAGTATAAACAACAAACATTTAAAGTTTAAAGCTTAGCATTTTAATACTGTGATGCTGCTTATATAAATTTGTCAAAAGAGGTGACAACTGCCATTGAAACATTGACTGATCTAATTATAGGTTCATAGGTTCATACTAGGCTATCTGGCCTAGGGCATTTATAAGCCTAGCCAGAGTGTGTTTGGCTTTCGCCACCCATTTTAAATGAATTTTGCTATGCCCTTTTTCGAGGTTAGTATACTGTGCCTCTGTCTAACAGTGACACAGAAGTGATACCCGGGGTAAACCTACTATCTCCCATCCACTCATCAAGATTCCTCTTGAAGAGAGTCAATGAGGGACTCTGCCTAACCTGGACTAGGATTTTATTCCAGAGTGAAGGGAGCTTCTGGGTTATGAATCTGTCCCTCCAGCATGTCCTATTTATTTCAGTGCTGAGGTTCAGGTCTCTCAAGCGCATAGCTCGATGGGATTTGGATTTTCTGAGGTGCAGCATGTCCATTAATTCCGGGTTGGACATGGCTTTATATGTCAGGCACAGATCGCCTCTGAGCAGGCGGTATGCCACTGAGTAGAGCTGGAGTTTCTTTAACTGGGCAGCATATGGCATCTGTTTGAGCCCTTTGATCCTCTTGGTGAGGTACTTTTGGGGTCTTTCCAGTTGCTGCAGGTGTCTGGTAAGGTACATCCCAAAAGGGGCATTGTACTCAATTATGGGCCTGATGAGGGATGAGTAAAGAGGCACGATGACCTCCCCTGATCTAGATGTGAATCCCTTCATGATTAGGTGGGCTATATAAAATGTTTTTCTAGCCACTTTGGCCACGTGGTTGTCAAATGAGAGATTGCTATCAACTTGGGTCCCCAGGTCCCTAATTACTTCTTCAATACTTAATGGATTACCACCTATGTGGTAATTTGTGGGCACTTTGACTATACACTTTTTGGCATTTAGCGTGAGGCCATGGCTCTGGCACTAGTTGTCTGTTTCTATGAGGCCATTTTGTAGGATAGTTGTGTCAGTTGGAGAGTCGATTATGGCGCCCAGTTTGCAGTCATCTGCGAACTTGATCAGCCACAGTCCTTCCGTGTTAGCCTGTACCTCCAAGAAATATATACCGAACAAGAGAGGTCCCAGGACTGAGCCTTGTGGGACGCCACATGTAACTGGTTTGGAGTCTGACATGGCTCCAGCAATTCTAACCATGTGGGTTCTGTCCTTGAGCCAGTTTGCAACCCATCTAGTGACATAGGGGTTTATATTTAAGCTGGTGAGCTTATCTATAATGCCCGAGTGGGGTATTGTATCGAAGGCTTTTGCAAGGTCCAGGTAGGCTGTGTGGACCACCTTCCCCTCGTCAGTGGCCTTGGTGACTGTTTCAAAGAAATCAACCAGGTTTAAGAGGCAGGATCTGCCCTTAACAAAGCCGAACTGGGTAGGATCCAGTGTCTTTAGGTCCCCAATATCTTTATTTATGAGGTCCATGATGATCCTTTCCATAGCTTTGCAGACCAAGCTAGTCAGGCTTATGGGGTGATAGTTTCCAGGATCCGTTGAGGCACCACCTTTGTGGAGAGGGACCATTGTTAATGTACGCCACTCTTTGGGTACATATCCTGTAGTAAGGCTAAGATTGAACATTAGTTTTATGTTTGGGTTTAGTTCTTCTTGGAGTTCATGTAGGACACAGCCCAGGACACTGTCTGGTCCCATTGATGCTGTGTTTTTTGCTTTGGAGAGGGTGGCTCTTACCTGAGCATCTGAGATGTCAGGGGGGCAGCACTCTGCTGGGATAGATATTTGCCCTTTTGGTGGGGAAGGGGGGGAGAAGTTTGCGCTGAACCTGTCAGCTAGGATGTTGGCAATGTCTGTGGGTTCGGTGTATTTTTTGTCATTTTGGACTAATTCTGAGCATATCTGGGAATTCCCACCCAGGTTCCTAACATAACTAAAGAAAGCCTTGTGATTATCCTTAGTGTCCTGTGCAATTTTTCTCTCGAAGCTGGCCTTAAACGATTTTATGAGTGCCCATAGTTTTTTGCTAATACTGATCAGAGATGCCTTCCCTTTTTGGGATTTTGCTCTATCATGTAGTAGCTTCCTCCTTCTATTGTATAGTTTGTTTACGGCTGGGGTCCACCAGACAGGACGCCTAACTTTGGAGGATTGGGTCTTGGTTTTATTTGGGATTGCATGATCCATGCATTCCTGAAGGTGTTCATAGAATGCGTTTATAAAGGATTCTGCGGTCTGGGCCATATTTTCCACAGGCCTGGGGACTTTGAAGGATTCCACCTTGGTTTTGAGGAGTGTGAAATTTGCTTTAGAGAAGTTTTTCACAGTGGTTTTCTGGGCAGGGGCTGGGGTCGGGATGTGAATATCTAGTGAGATTAGTTTATGGTCTGATCTTACCAGTGAGGGATACATTTCTGGTCTGGAGCATAGCGTCCCCATGTTGGTGATAATCAGGTCCAGTATGTTTTCCCCTCTTGTGGGAGTGGCAACAAGTTGTTCCATTGCATTTGAGTTTATAAATTCTAGGAACCTTCGGGCTAGGGTGTTGGAGCTAGAGTAATGCTCCCAGTCTATGTTAGGGTAGTTGAAGTCGCCCAATATAATGGTGTTTGGAGAGACCTTCATATTTTCCAGTGTTCTTAGGAAGGTCGATTGGGGTTCCTGGGTTTGGGAGGGTGGTCTGTAGCAGGCTATAAACTGGAAGGCAGTTTTACCCACTGTTAGTTGCACATGGATAGTCTCTGATGCTTCGTGCTGTGCCACTAACCTGGAGGTGTGGGTATCTTTGATGAATATTGATACTCCCCCTCTTTTTGTGGTTTGGTCCAAGGTATGGGGCCGAAAAACATGGTATGAGGTATAACCTGGTAGTGCTGGGGTGCTCTCGGGAGCC
Source organism: Protopterus annectens (assembly GCF_019279795.1). Classification (NCBI taxonomy): domain Eukaryota; kingdom Metazoa; phylum Chordata; order Ceratodontiformes; family Protopteridae; genus Protopterus; species Protopterus annectens. The sequence continues at coordinate 445,234,149 of NC_056741.1, read as the reverse complement.
TTGAACCAGGTTTCTGTTACTGCACAGATATCAATGTTCTCCATGCTAAGGAGAGTTTCGAGTGCGTGCATCTTGAAGTTTAGACTTCTGGCATTGAGTAACATTACTCTTAGTTTCTTATCCCTTGTGATACCTATGGAGGTGGGTTTGTCTTTTGAGCCTTGCCTAAAAAAGGCACTATGGGGGTGGCAAGAGCCTTTGCCAATATCCGAAAGCCCAGGGGTGACAGGCGCAAGCAATCCCTAGCGAAGCATCGTGGCTTGTCGAGCATGTCATCCCAGGCAGACAGGCATTGGATCCCCTTTGAATGACACCAATACTTAAGCCAATTGTTGAAATTGATTATCTTGTCTTCATATTGTGGCATCATTCTTGGTGAGGGTAAGATGCTACTCAAGGTCAGGGTCATACCGGCCTGGGTTACATGCTCAGAGAGCTCCTCTATGTCTCTTTTCATGCAGTCCAGGGAGGTACGTCTCAGGTCATTCGCACCAGCATGGACAATGACTGAGTCATATTTGTACTTGCCTTGGAGTGACCTGAGTGCTTGTGTTATGTGGCGGATCCTAGCGCCTGACAGGCAGCTCACCATGACTTTCTCCTTGTTCAGCCTGGCGAGCGAGACGTCAGTGTGCCTGACGATAGTCACCTATTACAAGTGTATCAGATGTGTTGTTTAAGGGCTGTGACTGTTCGGCACACTGGCTTTGTGAGCTATGTGTTGCACATGTTTTGTTTTGGGGTAGCGGTTGCTTGGGTGTCTGCTTTGGAGGTCTCTGCTGCTTAGGCAGATTTTTATTTAGAGCCTCCAAGTATGTTTTTGTGTGTTTATGTGTTTGGTTTACTGTCGTGGTAGGTCTATGTGAGACTGGAATTGTAGTGAGTGTGGTTTCCTTCTCCTTCTGACTGGTTACGCCAGTACTGAGTTGAGAGAGCTTAGCCTCCAGTTTGGCTATATGGTTGCATCTCTCACATGTGCTGGAATTTGTTGGGAGGAGGAGAGGGTTGTCTGTGTACATGAGGCAGTTGTAACATTGCCACAAGATTCCCAGATTCATCAGCTGGACCGGAGAGGAGATTGACAACTGACCTTTGGACATGCTAGAATAGTATTGGGAATTCCTTTATAATTGAAAAAAGGGCCAATGGGGAACAAAGTACTCAAGGGGAGTTTGTGAGGGTGTAGTGCTTTTAATTTTTTAGTGCTGACTTATATAATTGCTTTAGTGAGCAAGTGCCAGGCTTTAGAGTGGGAATAGGGTGTTTATTATGAGAACTAGATCAGTTCTAAGGGAAAAAGTGAAGAGCAGACTTTGTGGAGCTGAGAATGGTTTAAACCCAATTAAGCGGCGCTGCCCGATGCTGCGCTATGTGCAAAATCACGCAAAGCCGCGCTAAAGTGGGTTTTATACAGGGGGACTTGAAAGAGCTAGAAATTAGCCCAAAACAGCCAATAGACTACCAGATTCTTGTGCTGGGAACACTCCTCCAGGGATAGATAGGCTGCTCCAAGCTCCCCACTGCCACTGGTGAACAAAGAAGCCTCCCTTTATCCAAGAAAGGAAATGGGCAACACAGGAACTTTCCAAAAGTCCAGAATACAGCAAAGCCTGTATTTGGACTACTCTAGGTCAGGAAAGATGGGAAACAAGGATATATTTTTTTCTTTTTTGCAACAAACAGCAGAAAAATGCAATAAATATGTAACACAGGCTAGCGCACTTGAGTGTATAGCCTCAACAGGTAAATTCAACAAACAGGACAAACTTTAAATTACAAGCACAAAAGCGTGCTAAAGCTGACTTTAAAGCAGGGGGTTAGAAAGAGATAGGAAATGGCCCAAAATGGCCAATAAGCTACAGGTCACTGGGCTGGAACCACTCCTCAAGGGACAGATAGGCTGCTCAGAGCTCCCCACTCTCACTGGTGAACAAAGAAGCTTCCTCCTATCCAAATAAGGATATGGGCAACACAGGAACTATGACACAGCCCAGAGATCAGCAATACCTGAAGACTGGACTATTCTAGTTCAGTAAAGGCGGGAAACAAGCAGAAATTATGTACAGAAACACAGTAAATGCTTTAATTCGGCTAGCTCACTTGAGTGTGTAGCCTACCAGTTAAACTAAGCAAAAACAAACTTTAAAAGTGCAAAAAAAACCTCAAATACAGGCACGAATGCAATAAAACAATTTTGCAGAGCTTATTTAGTTAAAGAAACAGAGAAGTCTATATATACAGAAAAGCAGTTAAAACACACAAACACTTCAGATGCAATGCAACCTAGAGCACTTGAGTTGTAGCAATATTAAGGCAATTACAGTTATAATAAATGCTCTGAAATATACTCTATATTTCCAAAATGTTTGAGAAGCACAGTCAGAACACAAGGAGGTTCAGGCAAAAAAAAAAGTCCCCCCCCTTTTTTTTGAAAGGGAAAAAGGAGAAACAGAAGGCCTTATCAAATGTTCTCTCTGTACTAGGTAGAATGAGCTAATGACACTAGACTGGGAGGAGTGTCACAGATCAGATTTACAGTAGGGGCGGGCATCAGCAAAGCCACCAAGTATAAGAGCAAGGTGGGAGGGTAGGGACAATAGCCTACAGCCAGTAGCACTAGAGAAAGCCACAAACAGATAAAGATTTGTAAAGATACAGAATGCTTTTAACTGCAGACAAATCAGTTACTTGTGCAGATTAGTTAATAGCAATAAAATACACTCGAAGACTAAAAAGCAGACAATAAAAGTGCTATATATTAATTGTTAAAAACAATAATCTGTATAAATAATCGGAAAAAAACAGGATACTTATATATCTCAGCTAACAGTTGCGGTCAACAACTCTTATCCACTCTGCTCAGTGTGTATAGACAGAAACCCTATCAAAGTTAGGGCTTAAATACCAGAAGAACAACTTTTTTTTACAAGAACACAAAAGAACCAGCCCCCACTCAGCAGACTATTAACACAATATAGCCAAGTTAAAGAGAGGCTTCAGCTAGAAACAATAGCCTACAGCCAGTAGCACTAGAGAAAGCCACAAACAGATAAAGATTTGTAAAGATACAGAATGCTTTTAACTGCAGACAAATCAGTTACTTGTGCAGATTAGTTAATAGCAATAAAATACACTCGAAGACTAAAAAGCAGACAATAAAAGTGCTATATATTAATTGTTAAAAACAATAATCTGTATAAATAATCGGAAAAAAACAGGATACTTATATATCTCAGCTAACAGCTGCGGTCAACAACTCTTATCCACTCTGCTCAGTGTGTATAGACAGAAACCCTATCAAAGTTAGGGCTTAAATACCAGAAGAACAACTTTTTTTTTACAAGAACTCAAAAGAACCAGCCCCCACTCAGCAGACTATTAACACAATATAGCCAAGTTAAAAAGAGGCTTCAGGTAGAAACAATAGCCTACAGCCAGTAGCACTAGAGAAAGCCACAAACAGATAAAGATTTGTAAAGATACAAAATGCTTTTAACTGCAGACAAATCAGTTACTTGTGCAGATTAGTTAATAGCAGTAAAATACACTCAATGACTAAAAAGCAGACTATAACAGTGCTATATATTAATTGTTAAAAACAATAATCTGTATAAATAATCGAAAAAAACAGGATACTTATATATCTCAGCTAACAGCTGCGGTCAACAACTCTTATTCACTCTGCTCAGTGTGTATAGACAGAAACCCTATCAAAGTTAGGGCTTAAATACCAGAAGAACAACTTTTTTTTTTTACAAGAACACAAAAGAACCAGCCCCCACTCAGCAGACTATTAACACAATATAGCCAAGTTAAAGAGTGGCTTCAGCTAGAAACAATAGCCTACAGCCAGTAGCACTAGAGAAAGCCACAAACAGATAAAGATTTGTAAAGATACAAAATGCTTTTAACTGCAGACAAACCAGTTACTTGTGCAGATTAGTTAATAGCAATAAAATACACTCAAAGACTAAAAAGTAGACAATAAAAGTGCTATATATTAATTGTTAAAAACAATAATCTGTATAAATAATCGAAAAAAAACAGGATACTTATATATTGCTCTGTTTTGCTATGAAAGACATGGCTACATTAGAAACAACTATGAATCGGTGTTAAGTTGTTTTCCTCTCTGCAATAAAGACAATGGAAAACAGTTTTACACCTCTCTATCTTATTTACAGCGGCCTGCACTCCTGACATCTGCAGGACTAATTAACCATATACAATTGTCGTGGAGTACCTGACTACAATTTTTTCTGTGTCATGTCATGCAGGAGTAGGCAAATTATTCTGCAAATTATGTAAGAAGTTAAGCTTAAAAAAGTGGGTGGTCTTTCCCTTCCTTTGATTTCAAGGTGAGGAAATGAAAGTTTTATAAAGTACAAGCAGGTTTCAGGTACCTACACAGTACTGGAATCGTATTGTAAGGAGAAAAACAACCTAAGAGCTGACTTAAACTGTAGGAGAAGATAGAGTTTTCCTTAAAATTCCTCTCATTTTTAACAGGTATTTGGGAAAATGCCAGTATCTCATTTTTAGTTAATTACCCTGCATTTTTAACTGTGGTGGTGGTTCTGCAGTAGCGTTGTCGCCTCACAGGTAGACGTTGCCCATTCGATTCTCAGTTAGAGCGTGTTCTGTGTGGCGACATGCATGAATGGGCATTCCTTCGCTGAAGGTTGTGTGTTAGGCCCGGCAAGCCAGCACGTAAAAATCTACTGCCAGTCATTAGCAGACCGGAGTTCCGCTGTGGCGACCCCTAACCAGGAAAAGCTGAAAGAAACAAACAAACCCTGCATTTTTATCTTGTCTTTTCCAGTGCATAATCAGAAATAGTTATTGGATGTATACTAAAGCTTTCATTCAAATGCACATGATCCTGTGAGATATCATTTTTGTCTAGTCTAGCCCAATTATTGTACCTTATAGGATAATATGTAAATTCTGTCCGAGTTCCTACTTCTGAATGCTTGTCTTCCATACCAAATATTTTTATAAATTTCTTCAGAAATCTACCCACTTTTTTATTTTTTCCCTTCTAGGTTCCCCAATACATCCTCATGATTGCAAATCAGGTTCCAGTCCCCTCTTATGAGTAATATTCCCTGATGAAAGCTGTTATTTATCCCATAAATTTCTTAAGCTCCATAATAACAGTTCCTGGTGGAATATAAATACATGCCAACATAATTCCCCTCCCTTGCCAATGGCCCCTTACTACCACAAATCTGCTATTATTGTCTTTTTTATCCACTCGTGTTACTATTGAAACCTGTCTACCATTGTACATAATTATACTCCTTTTCCTTTATCTCAGATATTCTGCCGAATATCCATCCTGAAATCCTTTATTTGTCAAATTCATATGTTCATTTTTCCAAATGTGTCTCCTGCAGCATTGCTATATGCACTCAGCATTTCTTAATTTATTTCAGTTCTTTTTCCTTTTTGTTTATACCAGCATGGCTATTTATGTTCCAAGACAATATTGATAACATGGTCATTATGATAAAAAGCTGTCGCTTCCAGTTACTATACATGTCAGTTTTTTGAATATGTAATTCCAACTTTTGTATTGAATTTTACTCACTAATGTTTGGCAGGCTGATCTTTTATATAGTTGTTTCTTCTTGAATCTTTTTATACTTGCCACATTTCCAGTTATTTTTGCTTTAATGAAAACCCTCAAACAAAAAACTAAACGCATTTCCAAACCACTCCCATTCACTAGTAACTTAGAACAAACACACAAAAATATGTACATCTTTAAAAAAAAACACGAATGTGAACCCTCCAGATATAAACAAATGCCCCAAATTGACAGCTGCACCCACAGACTACCTAACCTAAAATGTAGGTTATCCATGCTAAAGTGCATGCTACATTCTGTGTTCCCACTTACACTGATTATTGTCTGTTCTTTTCTTATCTCTTTTGCCCTCTCAGGTGTGAAAAACAGCTTGTATGCTTTTAGAAAACATTAACTTTTAGCACTAAGAAAAAGTGTACAAATACATCTACATTTCTTCTTTGCCTACACCCAGGCAGTGAGCTTATAAGACAGTAACTGGATTTTTCTGAGACTTAAAAAAATACTGGTTCTTATTTCTCAGTTTATTTTTTTCACACTGGGAGAACTGAAATGAATCTGTTGATCAGTGTGCAGCCATTTTGGAAGTCCAAGCAAACAAAAACATTGATCTAAAGAGATCAAATAATAATAATGATAAGAAGAAGAATAAAACACTGTTTTATATAGGGACAAGTACCCATGCACTCCTCACACCCCATGCTAATTTTAAATGTAAAGTCTGAGATTGCACAACAGTAGGAAAAGGCCAAAGTTTGTTCCCCCTGTACTGCAATTTTGCAAACACAGCAAACAATAAAGAAAATAAATGTTCACTGTTTCAATCAATATTATAAACTGGTGCAATTTCTATTACTTTTTTGTGTCACTTTATATACTTTTGTGTAATATTGTCCAAAGTGAATCTGATCTCATTACAATATACAGTCCCCGCTCTAACTGAGAAACAAACAGTATAGTAAATAAATACATATTTTTACAAAGCAATAGAGCTGACACTCTGTACAAACAGCAGTATAAAACTTTTTTCAATTCCTCTGTAATCAGACTCAAACCCTGATTGAACCTTTTGAGCTGGGGAGCAACTAATATAAATCACTGATCTGCTTATTTCACTTGCGTGCTGCATTTTATTTCTGAAGCTGTCCCTCTACTATTCTTTTGTTTTATTTATTTATTATTTATTTAACATTTGTTTACCAGAAAAAATTGACTGGGACAGAGCCCATTTCCACTTGGGGCCTGGGGAGAAATGCTCCAGATGTATGTCTTTGGAATGTGTAAGGAAGCTGGAGTACCTAGAGGAAACCCACGTGAATGCAGGGAGGACATGCAGACTCTGCACAGAAGGCACCCCAGCTGAGAATCAAACCGGAATACCTCTTGCTGTGAGGTGATAACCCTAACCGCTGCACCATTGCACTGCCAAATGTTGCTAAATAGTCAGGCTATCTGTATATTCATTTCTGCAGGCTGTTCATACCTGCAGCTAGTGCACATTTTTCAATATATAACCAAAAAAACACCCTAGAATGTATGCTGTAATATAACCAAAACCTCATATCAATGCACACACCAGACAGTCTGAAGCAGAAACCACTTTTTTAAACCACAAAGTTTAAGTGCTTTCATTCATTTTTCTTCAGGACTTCATCAGCAAAAGCATACAGCCAAACTTTTAATAAAAACTGCAGATTTCTTTATCTCTTTATTTCAATATATCACTTTTAACTTAAATTAGATATTTCAGTCAAACTTAACTACACAAATACAATGACTCAACTCTCTTGCAGTCAAGCACAGTTTATCAAGGAAAGCAAGTTACATTCCAGCATCAGTGGGAACAGGCCAATATGCTGACTGAGAGTTTCCCATGCTCAGGGCTGAAAATGAATGCAACTTTAAGCAAACATGCAAAATTAAATAGTCATTTGTTTCACTGGTACTTACTGATTCAATAGTTTTAAAATATTTTCCAGTGTGCATCATCTCCCATACATATACTTATCTGCATTCAAACAACACCCCTCTGTCAGTGTTTCCAGTGCATTATTTTGTGAATTTTGTCATCCAATCTTTCAGTCAACATACTTGTTTCATTAACTTTATAATCATTCCGAGACTTAATTTATTCATTAGCAGCACTAATTTATGCAGTATTGCCTACTGGTTTCAATCCCATAATAGTTTAGTTGCATATTTCATAATTGTTCACTTACTTTTTTTTTCTTTCCTCCCTCCCTCGTTGCCTTAATATCTCTATTAAAACAACATGATACAGTTTGCAGTTTGAAAACAGGGATTTTATTTCATCAGACAGTATGAAGTATAGTCCACCCTTTGGTTAGATATAAACTTTCATTTTTATGTAAAAATGGAGACATGTTTAAAATATTACATTTTACTAATCAAATTCGTATCTTCTGGGTGATACTTACTAATTTCAATAGCTTTAAAGTATCATTCAGAATAGAACTCACATTTTGATTATATCACATTATTTCCATATAAACATTTAACCTTTTTTAAGTACTGTCCTCACTCAATGTTCCCATTGCATTGTTTATACTGAATCACCCACATTATTTTGAAAACTGGTTCATCTCTTTTGTTTATCATTAATTTTATTTTGGAAAACAGGAAGGGGCTTCACAGAAAATTTCTCCTTTGAAATGTCCATAGTTTGCTTTTCTACACTACTTGACTGGTTACTTGCTCTCCTGCCATCATTTCATGCCTCCATGTCTTCTTTTCTTCTTGCCAATTCATCTTGTGTTGCCAAAGGTCTATGTATGTTTTTAAACCAAGTGGATAGAAAACTTGAAGTAATGCAGAAGTTTCATTTCTCTGCAGAGTCTTATAGAGGGAAACTGCATTTCTGTTAGATCATAGTTGTAACAGGTAAATATAGTCCTGGAAACATTTGTCAAATTAAAACCTGATGCTGCATCAGAAAGAGCACACAATGCACTCTTCATCATGTCATGTCTGTTTTTTGTATCTTACACAAAGTATTTAAATAGAGTAGACTATTGTGGTTTATACTAAACACAAAATAAATGAAAACAGAGGTATCAGACAACTTTGTGTAAGACTCTATTCAATTATACATTTTCTGTCTGTCTCTAGCCTTTGCACTGCTATTTGTGTAGTTAAACTGAAAATGGCAGTGAAAGTGATGACATTTTTGAAAAAGAGTAGTAGGCTTGAGTGATTTGTTCTGTTTAATCACATTACAGTCCCTCTAAAATTTCAAATGAATACATACTCTAGAAATGCTTAACATATCTGTAACTATCTTAATAATTTTAAGTGGTAATTTGAGACAGCAGTAATGTGAGCCTGTTCTTAGTTGTTCTGTGACATTTGTCTGACTTGCACTTAACAACAAATGCTGCTAATGTAAGTTGACTGAAAAGAGAGAAAGTGGTCTCTACCCCAAATCACAAGTTGTGGCATCTGATGAAAGTGAGGTAGAGGATGATGTTTGCACTGTTTCATATGAGAGAAAGAAGAAGTGGAAGAAGAAGAATGGCCTGCCAATGACCCAAATGTTGGTGTTTTCTTGAAATTGATGGTTGGACACTTTATTTAGTAGATTGTTATTTAGTAGATTGTTGAATTATTTGTGGAGAAAACAGTTTTCAGTGAAATATCTGGTTCTCTCCTTTCTATTTGTAGTTTGTCAGTCCCCATCCCTTTACTCAGCTGTTGGAATTCATAAGGAAAACTTTGTTTCTGGAACCTGATGTGGTTACTGAGGGTTTTAAGAAAATATAAATACTTCGCAGTGCAGCTGTTAATTTTAATCAATGGTTCAAACCCCTTGCTTTAGGGTAAGGGGGACCTGGCTTTTGCAAAATCAAGGAGACTGTTTATGGATAAAACACCTGAGTCTCCAAATAAGAATATTAATGGATTTGATATTTGGGCAAAACACATAAGCTGCAAATCTTATTGTTGTTAGAACATTTAATTTGCTGTTGTACATAGGCAAGTATCAAAGTTATATCATTCTGTGTCTTGTAGCTATACCAGAACGTGTCTGTGACAGAAGAAGGCATGACACTTATTACTACGCAAAACTATTTGGCATCTAATCTTTCTTCCTACTTGTGCATTTGGACTTACCTTGCAGGTTACTGCTCTTTTAAATTTGTGATCTTGAGAAATAAGTCTGCAAGGCTGGCATACTTGAAGAGCCATTCTTATATTGAGATTATTATTTGAAATTTCTGTTTTTAAAACTAGACCTTTTACTATTGTCTGGCGTGCTTTTTGGCCGGAAGTTACCTTGCATACAAAATATTTGAAATGAATTTCTTGAAGTGTGTGTGTGTGTGTGTGTGTGTGTGTGTGTGTGTGTGTCTGTAGGGTTTTATAGATAGTGCAAGCTATGTTTATTAGTACTGCATATGCACATTTCATGCATGTGGAAACAAGCTCAGGCTCAAAGTGTGTCTATCTGGGAAGTGTGTCTACCTGGGTGAATCAAGTGATGTTTAATTATGGAGTGATTCCTCCACTGGCTTGCTTTTGCAGGTCAGCCTGGCATGTGAGGATATATGGCTGGAAATTATAATTTTTTTTCAACTAAGGAGGGAATTACCATAGGAAAGTCTTGAGAGTGAAGCAGCACAGAAAAAGAGGGGCATATCTTTGATTCACTGAAAAAATCCTTTGTTACTCTGTCCTGCCTGATTAATCTAGTGCAGCCTAGGTCAAGACTGTGGTGATTTTCCTGGGTGTGTGGTTGATCATCTTGATCCTTAGAGCCAAAGACTATTAATTAATCCATTACATTTTAGCTGAAGTCCTATAAAATCCAGGTATTTGGGGGTGGAAGGTTGCTGTGCCCCTAATGTGATGGGCCATGGAGATGTGCATATTATAAATCTGACTATATTATCCTGCACATTATTCTGATTGATCTGTCTCTTGCTGTTAAGTCATGCAAAATAGCACTTATGTTTGCACGCAAGATGTGCCTACAAGAATAAACAAGTTATATCATGTATTTGTACTGAGCTGAAAAAACCCATCTGCACAAAGTGGAGAGGTAAGGAAATGGCTCATCAAATGGCCAAGCTGAACTGAGCAAAGGACTGTGACAAAGCAGACTTCAAATATTAACCCAAAAATTAATATGAAGCAAAAAAGAGAAGCTTCCTAGCAATTAAGTGCTTGGGAATAACGTAGGAAATATTCAACAGGCACCAAAAATCCCAGCAGAAAAACAACAGAGGTATAGAAGCAGTATAAATGCTTTCCTTTCAGTATATAATAAAATGCCAATAGTAATAAATACCTGAGGTGGAACAATATTAGCAGCAGTCCAAGTTGTAAATATCACAGACTAGTAATCGAAGAATAAAAGAGTAGTTTATTATAAAACACGGTTAGCACTTTCGTTGTAAACCTTTGAAAGACGACAATTACAAACACTGAGCTAACATTTAAATACTAACTACCAAGTAAAACTGTGCCTTTTTTCACCAGTGAGATTCAACAAGCCACAAGTTGATAAGCTACTGTATACACAGCAAACAACTTCGGTTGCAAATAAATAAACACTTAAAAAAAAAGAAAACAAATAAACAAAACAAAAGACATAGACATAAAAATCACCTTTCTTTCCAGGCATAACACAAATTACTAAGCTACTGCAAACACAGCAAGAAACTTCAGTTATAAATAAATAAAACACTTATGAAAACACAACAGAAGAAAAGACATTTAAAAATCACCTTTTCAGCCTTCTTTTAAAAACAAGTTTCATAGATACATATTCATTGAGTCCATGTCCCTTAAAAATCCATCTCAGTTCAACAAATTCTGTATCATTAACCTTGACCCCTTGTTTGGGACTATTGTTAATAGTATTCATAACTAAAAATTTAAAACTATGTGACTCTCCATGTTCTAACAAATGTTTGGCAATGACTATATATCTGAGACCTTTTCTTACACAATAAAGATGGCCCTTTACGCATTCCCTTAATCTTCTATTCATTTTGCCAACACAGACTTTTTTACAAGTGTAGCTAGCTAGATCTATCAAATTTTTAGTTTTGCAGTTAGCTGCAGCTGTAAATGTATAAACTATAGCTGTGTCAGGGTGAACAAAAATCCCTGATTCATTTATATTGCAACAAAAAGCACACTTACCTGTAGTACCATTATCTGTTCTACGATGAATATTATCATTATTCATAAGGTAACAAAATCTTTTTTTAGAGATTTTTTTTTTTATACAAAAACCTTGGAGATTCCCCCACCATCGCACTGCTCTCTCTGTCAGTGTGTAGTATATACTAGTTTCTCATAAAAATTTGTTTTATTTGATCAACAGCCATGCTATAAACTAAGGGAACTGTAACATTCTTCCTTTCATAACTACTGACATTTCCCTACGGGAAGATGAAAAATAAGGCTTAGCACTTGTATTTACTTTACTTTTGGCTAATATTATTGCCTCATCAACATCTTGCTTCTTGCACCCCCTCCCCAGAAAATCAACTTTCACTTCATGTATCTCACCATCACATTCTCGGTCCCTGGCATAAAGTGTAGATGTTCTCATAGCTTTCCCTCTAATTACATTTCTTAAAACATGGGGGGTGCATACTTGTACAATGTAAGTATGAGACTCTATAATGTCCCTTCCTATATAGTTTACTATTATACTGCTCATCTGAATTACGAACTACTTCAGTATCCAAAAATTCAATTTTCTCTCTAGAGAAGTTTAAACTAAAAATTAAGAAATCTGCTACTACTTTGTAAATAGTTGAAAAGGGTCTCTAATTGTTCCTGATCTTTGATCTTTGAGTTTTAGACCTCCTATTCTTCAGAAAAAGCATGCTTATGCAAACATGTTATTCAGACAACTTTCTAAGTTTATAACGATAATATTTAAAAATGTGGGCCTTTGCTCCCTCATTATTTTTGGATTTGTCCAGAATTCTTGCACTAAGAGATTGGGAAGTATGCAAAACATATATACATTGGACTATTACATGACAGTAATGAAAAAAAAAATGAACATTTAAATATTGAACATTGGTAAATGTAAATAAGGAACTTTTTATGCAGTTTACATTATAAAGAAAAGCAATTTTAAGAATGTAACTGTTATGGCTAAAATCTGAGATTCAAAGAGATAAGTATAAGAAACAACATTTGAATGTTACATAGAAGTTTAAAAGAAAAGACTCTAGTTCCAGGGAAAGTTTAGTCTTCACTAGGCCACAGAATAGTGGAATTATCCATTATCGGTTGCATTTGTAAATGGCTATTAGCTGTTTGACAAGTTTGCCATGAAAAGTTAGATAGTTCTGCTCATTTCTAACTTCTGGGAACAAAGTCTAGTTTGAAAAGTTACATAACATTGCTAATTTCTTACATCTTCCTCTGGGAAGTGATTTTTGATTTTAGACAGTGGCTATCCCCATGATCCAAAAGAATACTTAACTTCTTTAAGCTACAATTGTCTGGTCAGAGGGAGAAAGTAATCAAAATCTGTCTGCTTTAAGGTGAGGGAAACTACTTAGAGTTCCCCCAGTCTGAAAACTGAGAAATGCTGAACAAAGCCAATAAAAATGATCAGTTTGTGTAAAATTTCATTAGTAGCTAATTACATTGCCAGTAAAGAAGATATTTGGAGAAATTAAAATACAAATCAACTAGAAAAAGAAAAGAAAATCTCTATGTGGGAAGAAACCTGCTGTTTTTCAGCAAAAAAGTCCAAGTTTCACCTTTAGTACAGGAGATGGCTACCAGAAATTTAGAGGAAAAACAAATCAAAGGCAGACATAGGTGTTTAATGAGAAACTGGAGGAATATATAGTTGAAAGATAAAGGAGTGGAAAAACAGAAGAAGTTTTAAGAAGCTATTCAGATGAGCCTCTAAAACTGCAGAAATCAGTGAGATGAAGGACATACTGGCTCAACATCAGGCTTCTCAACAAGAACTGTTCTAAAAAATAATAGAGTGAGAAGGCAGAGAACACAGAGAAAACAATATATTTTCTGTTATACCAGAGAAACTGGAAAGAATAGATTGCATTAATTTTATGAAAGTACAATTAAGTGACTGGACTGTTGTTGCACAGCAGGATTTGTTAACTGAGAGGACACATCATGTGCATGTGTATGCTCCAAATCTGTACACGAAAAGGCATCCAAGACTTACAATAATGAAGACACAGTCATAACAGCAGAATGAGCAGCACCTGAACTTCAGCAGAAGGAAAAGTATAAAATCTGTGGACACCAGAGGGTTTGTGGAAAAGTTATTTATTGTACACTAGGCAGAAGAAAAGCCAGTTTATCTCCGTAATCAGGGCATGTCAAGAGGCAAGTGTGTGATTCAAGTTTCTAAATGCAGCTGTCCTCAAAATATTTTTACTGGAGGATCAGATACATTTTTGGATGCAGAACATGGTCAAGGAGAGAATGAAAAAAAAATAGCCAACAAACCAGAAGCTAGCAAGTTGAAGGGACTCTGCTTCTCTTTATTCTGACAATAACAAAGCACATAGAGAGAAATTACCACTGAAACCATTTCTATTGTTCCAAAGGAGAATACCTGAGTTTAAGTATAAATTATATTGTCTGTCTGGTTTGCACATTGCTCACCTGTGCACAAACACTCCTTATGTCTGTCTGCAGACAAAAAGATACATTGTTGCTTGTTTCACCTTCCTTCGCACAAACGCACTAACTGGTGTTGTGAGGCAGTCAGCATTTATGCACAATACCTGCAGACAAAAAAAGATACATTGTTACTTGATAAAATAAAACATATTTACTTGTTCTGCCTTCTTATGCGAAACATGGTAAGCAGCATTGCATGGCAGTCAGCACTCTGGACTGCAATGAGTGTAAAAATATACCTACTACCTACCTTTCCCTGTAGCAACAGGTGTAAGTTCATGCCTACAATACAGGCGAGCCAGGGTTCTAATCCAGAACACTCCAAATTTTATTAATGCTGTTCCACTTAAATGTATATAAAAATTAACAATATAAAATAATTATACATAACAATAACTATGCATGGCAGTTGATATTATATGAGTGACTGGGTATCCTGACAATTATGTTTCTGTAATTAAGTTTTTTTCTGCCCTGGGATGGACTTCATACTTTACTGGCAGTCATCTACACAAGTCACATAACACAAGTATAGCTGAAAAACAGAATGTACTGTGTGGTCTGACCCAGAACTCAGAAATCTAACTCGAAAGTAATACAAGTATATGTATGTCCAGTATATTGTCTCACATTACTCCTGCATAACACATGGGAATGCATAAACCAAGACCTTGTCAGGTCACACACATGCATGGTTAACCGAAGTGAACTGAACTCTTTAATGTGTCTGTATAATTACTGAGCATATCTGACAAACACTTCTTCTGAGGCAATAAGGAAAAAACGCATATGTGGAAGAATGTGTATTCTCTATTTTATATAGGTTTGAATCCCACATTGTACAAATTACTTTTATCAGTGTGAAACCCCACAAAATATGTGTCAAGTCATAAATTTTATACCCCCCCCCCAATTCTCATCTTAAAATTCAAGTCATTTAACAGGTATATCAGCAAACAAGCTGCAAATTAATGCCAACTGTCACATTACCCTTTCTATTTCATAAACTGCCTTCCTCTCTGTTTAGCAGTGTTGCTCTGTGCACACCATCATGCAAACCTGGTAGGCATGGTTGTGTGGGTTTGCACATTGACCATAAAATGCGACATCATAAATTGGCAGGACAACACTTTAACTGTTGTTGGATAGCCTGTGCAGACATGGCAGGAGCTGGCAAGGATGGTGCCCAATTCTGGGCTCAAAGATGGGTGCAGAGGAGTCAAGAATATTCATTGTACTCCTTGTAAAGTGCTACAGCCATAGGCTGCTACAGGAGGACTATGCCAGGTCTCGATATAACTCAGAGGCTTGGAACAGTCTAGCCAAGACTATCTCTGGTGTGACTGGCATTTCACACAATGGGGAGCAATGCAGGAATCATTACAATGACTTGAAATAGCACAAGCAGGAACAACTCAACCAGTGGGTGCATGAATTTAGGACTGCTGACATCCCACAGTTGTGTAAGTATACAGATAAAGATACTTTAACTGATATAGAAAACTGTAGGTAGCCAAGACTGGTATGCATAATGTTTTTCCTCTTTTTCTGTCCTTATTTATTTTTCAGCTGTTCAGGAGATTTCAGAGAACAGGGAAGCTGTCCATCTCTATACAAGATGAATGTAACACTGTTAACCAATGAGAATATAGAGTTTGTATCCATATCTGCATAAATGAATGTAGCTCTGTCAACCAATGAAAATAGAGTTTTTATATCTGTATTTATATATTCCTAATGTGCTGATGTTGTACAAAGTATAAATACCCTAACTGTCTGTGGAGTAGTTGTTACATGACAACTGAAATAAAACAAAGAGAGATTTTTGCCATAGCGCTCACCAACCTATGTTGGACGTTCTTCAAAGATAACGCTTCTAAAAGTCAAAAGAAGGACTTTAGTGGTTTTATTCAACTTTTGAAATAAGAAAATATGAGATCCTAGATTGAGAACTGGGTTTATTCTCTTAAACTGACTTGGAAGCTTGTTCAGCTAGATTGAGTTCATCAGCTGGAATTCAATCTTTGTATGTGTATTTTTTAAGTTAGTATCGATTTTGCGATTCAAGCTCTGAGAAGTCTTGGGGTACAGTCTCTCAACTTGAGAATCCTCAGTGCTTATTTTCTGATTAATTAAAGAACAGGGAAGCTCATACTGAATGCTTAGAAAGACTCAGAAGCAAGGGGTATGCAGCACAAATTAACATTATTTTATTAAAATTATTGCTCTTCCAGATATTGCTAGCAAATTAAGCATGCATATCTTAACTGTAAAAGAAAACATGCATGCTTTATTCTGTAGCTCAAGGTAATTGTAGAAGTCAAGTGTAATAGTGTATTCAGATGTGGGTTCAAATCCCACAAGTAACAAATACTTACTAATAAAAAATATTTATTATTAAATTCAACAAAAGTGGCATAAATGTCATGTTGTTAACTTAACCTGTGTTCATTTTAAAAGCATGTGTGCAATATATGCATATTGCAAGGATTATATGGAGAAATTCTCAGTCCTATTTTGAATATTTAAAAGTATAGTTAACATAAAAGTGCTACCAGCACTAAACGTTCTACAAGGAAACAGCTCCAGTACTTATTCATGACCACCCCTTCAGGCATGTCTAAAGGTCAGTTCCCTGTGCTTTCCCCTATTAACCTGGTGAACTTGGGCATCCGGAGGCAATGTAGCAACTGCCTCATGTACACTGACAACCCTCTCCTCTTACCCCCCAACACTCAGACTTGTGAGAGATGCACTTATATATCCAAATTGGAAGCCACACACAATCCAGCCAAGACCGGAATAGCTGGTCAAGAGGAGAAGGTCAACACTTGCACCTCACCACATGGAACACATAGCCCTCCAGAACACACACCAGCATTGCCTTCACATAAAAACACAAACCACACACCCACCTTTGCGGAGGCGCTCAATAAAAATCTAACCAAACAGCAGAGACCTCCCAAGGCAGAAATGCACTTGACCACCACAACACAACACTAATCATAAGACACATAACTCTCCTAAACAGTGTGCCACTCAACGAAAACCCCTAAGGCAAAACAGCATGCCCAACACACTAGTCATAGGTAACTCGATAGTGAGGCACACTGATGTCCCACTCACTAGGTTGAATAAGGAGAAAGTAACAGTCAGCTGCCTGTCAGGTGCCAGGAACCACCACATAATGCAGGCACTCAGGTTCCTCAACAGCAGGTACAAATATGACTCTGCCATTGTACATGTGGGTGTGAATGACCTGAGACATACCTCCCTGGACTACATGAAAAGAGACATGGAGGAGCTTTCAGATTATGTAGCCCAGGCGGGTATGACCCTAGCCCTAAGCAGCATCCTACCATCACCCAGAATGATACCACAGTACAAGCAGAAAATGATTGATTTCAACAACTGGCTAAGTTTCTGGTGCCACTCTAAGGGGATCCAGTATCTGTCTGCCTAGGATGACATTACTGACAGACCTCGATGCTTTGCCAGAGATGGCATGCATCTGTCACCCCTGAGGTTCTGGATACTGACCAAGGCTCTTGCCACCCCCTATAGTGCTTTTTTTAGGCGGTGTTCCAAAGACCAAATTACCACCATAACAGCTACAAACAAAATGCAATTTGAGGGTCATGCTGCTCAACGCTAGAAGTCTAAATCTCAAAATGCACTCACTCAAAGTACTCCTTAAAATGGAGAACATCGACATTTGTGCTGTAACAGATACCTGGTTCAAGGCAGTAGAAAGCACCCCTGCACTACCAGGCTACAATTCATTCCACACCTTTCGGCCCCAGAACTTGGACCAAAGTCCAAAGGTGGTGGTGTTTCCATATTCATAAAGGATGCGCACATCTCCAGACTGGTAGCCCAACATAAT
This sequence comes from Protopterus annectens, assembly GCF_019279795.1. Taxonomy (NCBI): domain Eukaryota; kingdom Metazoa; phylum Chordata; order Ceratodontiformes; family Protopteridae; genus Protopterus; species Protopterus annectens. Next base: position 445,216,012 of record NC_056741.1, on the reverse strand, counting down.
GCATCTGAGATACTTCAGGTGCAGCTAACATTGCGTAAGACAGCGATTCAGGTCATAGCCTGCTATAGGTCCCCAACCATGTCCCAAGATTCACACTTCACATTCCTAAGCACCCTGGAGAATATTAGGGTCCAACCTAACACTCTCATACTGGGTGACTTCAACTACCCCTTCATTAACTGAGAAAACTACTCATGTACCAATACACTTGCCCAATGCTTTCTGTAATTCATTAATTCCAATGCTCTGGACCAACTCATTCTTACCCCCACTAGAGGTAGCAACATCCTTAACCTGGTCATTACTAACATGGGCAACCATTGCTCTACACCAATAGTTAACTCCTCCATGGTTAGATCTGATCACAAGCTAATCACCTTGGAAATCCACCCCCCCCACCCCCCCAACAAAGGTAACCACCATGAAAAATTTCTCCAAAGCTAACTTTGGGCTTCTACAAACAGAGGTGGCTAACTTCATGGCATCCATGCAAATGGAGAATAGTTGCATGACTACCATATCATACACCAATGCACTGTAGGATCACGTACACAAACGCATGGATCTTGCCATACCCAATAGAACTAAGATGCTCTCCTCAAAAAAAATGGAAGCTGATCTGGTGGTCCCCTGCCATAAACACACCCTACAACAGAAAGAGGAAACTGATGCGGAATAAGGTGAAGTCCTAAGACTGGAAAAATGCCCTTATCAGCCTCAGCAAAAGGTTGAGATCCCTCATCAAATCCTCTAAAGCTAGCTGTGAAAACAGAAGTGCAGCAGATAGTAAAGACAACCACAAGGCCTTCTATAGTTATGTAGAGAATCTCCATGGCAATACCCATATTTGCTCTGAGCTACTGCACAATGGTATCTCCTATACGGAGCCAACAGATATTGCAAATATACTGGAGAACAGATTCAGTGCTAACTTTACCCCTCTTCCCCCCCAAAGGACCAATCACAATACCAGTAGATTGCCAGTCACCCAGTATTACTGCTGCACAGGTTAAAACAGCAATGTCCAAGGCCAAGAATACAGGTTTTATGGGACCTGACAATATCCCTGGCTGTGTTCTACATGAACTACAGAGTGAACTGGCACCTCACCTGTGTGCCCTGTTCAATCACAGCCTCACACCTCAGGCTTTGTCTCTACCGAATGGCGCACTGCTACAGTCAGCCCTCTCCACATAGGAAGAGTGACTACAGACCCTGGGAACTATGCAAAGCTATAGAACGCATCATCATGGACCTAATAAACAAGGATATAGGGAATCTCCCAACTCTGGATCCTACACAGTTTGGTTTTTGTGAAGGGTACACAAAAAAATCTCGCAAGTAAACCAAAAACAAAGCACCAAGAAGAGGCAAAAAATAAACTTAGCGTACTGTAGTTTATTGTCCGCTTTCATCCGTAGACTTCATCAGAATACAAAAAACAGTGAACTCACAAGCACATATATAACAACCCTAATTAAACAATTAAGAATCAATTAAATCATTTAACATTTAAAGAGGCAAGTTCAAGTAAAAAAAGAATTAAAATCAGTGGATTTGTTAACAGACAATTCCCTATATTTTAAAAAGCATTTGACATTGATCATGTCATTGAGACCAGGGTAAACATCGGAGTTAAGTCTGATCTGCCATAATGTTTCACGCTGTTCTAAGTGGTTCTTGAAATCTCCCCCTCTTAAGTCAGGATGAACAAGCTCCAGAACAGAAAACATAAACTTTTTGAATGAAGGACAAACAACAGAATGTTTAAATAAAGCGTTGTTATCATCTTTATGTTTAATAGCATAAATATGTTCCCTGATGCGTATCTTTAAACTTCTACTGGTCATACCAACATAAAAACATGAACACCCAGAACAAATGCTAATGTACACTACACCTTTCGTGTTGCAATTCACGAAGGAAGGTACACTAAAAGTTTTCCCAAAACTCTCCAGACAAATATATGGTCCTTCGAGAATATACCTGCACATGTTGCATTCATAACAACAATGCATGCCTCTTCTATTGGAAATAATATTGGTAATTTGCGGAGTTACAAATTGTAAAGCCTTTTTAACATTAAAACCATTTTTGGAAACAAAAAATGGTTTGTTTCCTAAAATCCGAAAAAGTTCAAAATGTCCCCTAATAACTCTCCAATTCTTTTTAATGATCTGTTGTATTTGTCCACTATCAACAGTCATATCCAAAGTACAAACCAATCTATGTTCAATATTGGTGTTATTGGACAACCCAACATAATGGTTGTCATAATCACTGTAATTTAACAATGCCTGATATTCTGTTGAACGTTTATTCATAATATCATTGCTACTGTTAATCAATTCACATATGGGGTATCCCCTATTAATGAACAAATCAATAATGAAATCAAATTCTCTTTGTAAAAGACAATTTTTTGAAGTCAAACGACTAGCTCTAATGAACTGCCCTCGTGGTATGTTTTTAACAATGTGCCTGGGGTGATTACTATTGTAGTGCAAGTAACTATTGGTAAATGAATCCTTACGATAAATGCTACTATGAAACCTATTATCTGGAGCTTGTTCATCCTGACTTAAGAGGGGGAGATTTCAAGAACCACTTAGAACAGCGTGAAACATTATGGCAGATCAGACTTAACTCCGATGTTTACCCTGGTCTCAATGACATGATCAATGTCAAATGCTTTTTAAAATATAGGGAATTGTCTGTTAACAAATCCACTGATTTTAATTCTTTTTTTACTTGAACTTGCCTCTTTAAATGTTAAATGATTTAATTGATTCTTAATTGTTTAATTAGGGTTGTTATATATGTGCTTGTGAGTTCACTGTTTTTTGTATTCTGACGAAGTCTACGGATGAAAGCGGACAATAAACTACAGTACGCTAAGTTTATTTTTTGCCTCTTCTTGGTGCTTTGTTTTTGTGAAGGGTAGATCATGCCTGCTCAACTTGGTTGACTACTTTGAGTCTGTCACCAGAGCTGTGGATGAAGGAAAGGTGGTTCATACAGCCTACCTTGATCTGACCAAGGCCTTTGATACCATTCCCCACTCAGGAATCATAGAAAAACTTACTAAGCTAGGCATCAACCCCTATATCACTAGGTGGGTTGAAAACTGGCTCACATATAGAACCCACAGTGTGAAAGTAGCTGACTCCAAGTCAGACTGCCGACCAGTCATGAGTGGAGTCCCACAGGGTTCAGTCCTGGGTCCTCCCCTGTTTGGTATCTACTTCTCTGAAGTCCAGGCCAACACAAAGGGACTCTGGCTGACAAAGTTTGCAGATGATTGCAAGTTGGGAGCTATTATTTACTCCCCAGGTGATGCTGACATCCTACAGAAAGGCCTCAATGAGACCAACAACTGGTGTCAGAACCATGGCCTTAAGCTCAGTGCCAATAAATGTGTCTTCATCCCCTTTGGGAAAAAACCCAGTTCCCTTGAATTACCACATTGATGGTAGTCCACTGAACACAGAAGGCATTATAAGAGATCTGGGAACACATGTTGACAGCAACCTCTATTTTGACGACCACGTTGCCCCTGTAGTCAGAATGTCTTTCTATGTGGCACATCTCATTACTAAGGGTTTTGCATCCAGGAAGAAAGAGGTCATTGTCTCCCTCTACTCTTCTCTCATTAGGCCAGTCATTGAGTACAACAACCCATTTGTCATGTACCTCACTAGACACCTGCAACAACTGGAGAGACCGCAAAAGTGCCTCACAAAGAGGATCCTAGGCCTTGAACACTTGTCCTATATGGACAGACTCAAAAAACTCCAACTATTCTCTGTCTCATATCACCTACTTAGACGCAATCTCTGCTTGACTTACAAAGCCATGTCTGACCCAGCTCTGTTAGAAATGCTACATCTAAAGAAATCCCAATCCCTCTGCACCACACGCTGCAGCAACCTCAACCTCATTACCACAATCAACAGAACATGCTGGAGGGACAGGTTCATGACCCAGAGACTGCCCATGCTATGGAATAGACTTCCCATACATGTCAATCAGAGCACCTCACTGGCCCTCTTCAAGAGAAATCTTGATGAATGGATGGATAGGAAATAGAAAATTCACCCTGGGGATCACTCCAGTGGCTCTACTCGACAGAGGTACTAAGAGCTAAGGTTGGGTGGCACGATGCCAGGGAAATCCTATGGGCTAGGCTTGTAAAGGCTCCAGGGCCATTAGCCTAGTGCACACCTATGAACATATAAAATTTAAAATAATATTTTTATTGTATTAAATTATTATTTGTGATCTATAATGGTTTTAATTGTCTTTTATTTTTTATTTTTTTATCTTACCCCACCCCTTATCTCTCTTTTTCATTTGTGTATGTCTGATCACACCATTCTGATGTCATAATTTTCTGACAACCAAAAATATGATTTACAGCACAGGGAGTTAGGCCAACTGCTGAGGCCAAGCTTGCCACCCCCTCCAATGACTGCAGCATCAATGCCCAACACATCTGGGATGCAACCTGACAATACTGCCTCTGCAACCCCTGCACTACCTTGGCTCTCAACATCAGATAGCATTACCCCAGTAGCTGGTGCAGTGGTACCCTTGGAATATTGGTAGCAGTGGGGATATTGTCACCCACCAGGTGTTGCCAGGCATGGTGCATGAAGTCTTAGAAAGCACTGCTGCACATCTCAGCTGCCTGGAGAAGTTATTTGTGGGAATGCAGGAAAAACTCAAATGTCAAGCAATCCAACATGAAGCCAAGGAAGAGGACACTGATGACAATTCTGAGGGTGAGGACTAGATTCTCACTCTTCCTTTGTTTGACAAGCATGTGCCTCCAATGTCCCCTCCCTATCCCCAGTCATGGTGTCCCCCCAACCTTTTGTGTCCCTCACCATCCCTGTGTCTGTCTGTTTGTCTTGTTTGTTTGCACCTGCCCTACTTACCTGACCCTGACGTTCCTGTGTACCTTCCTCAACATTCCTCACTTTTTGAAATAGAATTAAAAAATTGGGCACATGCCCGACAAAAAAAAAAAAAAAAAAAGTGCCATAAATAGCTCTCCAATTTGCATGTCTTTTCAACACACTTGATTTGGTCCAACTTGGCTATACAACATGATTACATTGTTGGCATGCATCTATGTTGTGGTGACAGTCCAAATTCATCCAATTTGCTATCTACATTCATATTACACTTTTGAAGAAGTGGATTGTTATGTATGGTTCTTTCCTAATTTCCTCCTGCACATTCCTATATTACTTCCCCTTTGCCCCCCCCCCATTCCACTGCTTTCCTATCTACACCATTTTCACACCTTTGGTCTGGTCAAAAAATAAAATCACACACCACACACATACCATGCATCAATGCAGAGCAATGTTGAATGGCTCTTCATGTCCTATGGCATTGGCTGGACTAGTCTGGTTACCCCCAGGCAATACTGTTTAAACTTGCTGCACCAAAGGAACACAGAGTAAAGGCAGTATTTTGAAACATTTACTCTAACAGTCATTTAGACTACTGAATGTATAAAAATGCAAATCCATATGTGTACTGTTTACATAAATCCTTGACTGATGTTTATTTTTATACAGTACTTCACTGTAGTCATTCTCACTTTTGCAGGAATTATCGCATTTACTTATGTAATGCCATCCTGACACCAGGTGTAAAAAAAGTAGATTGAGAAGGATTCAAACCCTGTACTATTTGTGCTCTGAACATGAGCGCACTGCTTTTACACCTGCTGCCACAGGGAAAGTTAGGCAGCAGGTATATCTCTTATACTCAGTACTGTACAGTGCTATAGGCCGTGCTTCACTGCTTAGAATGTTTGTGCAAAGGAAGGTGAACCAATAGAAATATTACTAGTTTCCCATTTAAACAGGGAACCACATTTGCTCATCACTTAACTCCACACAACCGGGAAAGGCAATAGTAACAGTCCTTAATGTCATAAAATTTATGATACAACATTTACAATATAAACTACAATATGAACACCATAGTATCTGTCAGCTATTTCTCCCATAGCATATATGAGTAACTACTTCTCAAGTTCAAGCTGTATTTATTAAGTGTGAATCTCACATGCACAAACACTTTTTTTATACATATATTTATATGCCCTAGTAATTATCTCCTTTTTAACAACAGCTTCAGTTCCAGATTCAGCTAAAAACTCTACCAGAGCAAGTATTTCACTTAGGCTTCTCCCATCCATTCTTCTTTTTCTATACTGTGATATAAATCCCTGATAGGGAAGACAGTCTCTAGCCTGCAGTCCAAATGTCTTCTTGGCCTCTTCTCATTCTATTAGCTTACCCTCTCTAGTTATTTGCTGCCAATACCTTGTTTTTTTGCTAGTTTTCCCCAGTAAATTTCATCCGTCTGTTGTCAATTCTCTGTACCCCTAGTTGCAGTCATCCTTATCATCAGAATTTCCTTTCTCCATTCTCATGTTGGCTTAGTTCTTGGAATACTTTCTGCTACTTTAGGAATATAATATTTTTATGGCTGTTGTTGTTCTCCTTAAGGATCTGCATCCAAAATCCTATTCTCTCCTTATTTCTTGAATTTCAACCCTATATATCATCATCCCTTTCCACTTTGAATTATAACTTTCTGCTTGTGTTATGTATATGAGCCTTAACTGTGTAGCTGTAAAATATCCCTTCAATTCAGGTGATCCTAAACCAACTTGTTCTATTGGAATGATCAGCTTATCCCACTTGACAGTTGCCCTTCCAGATAAAATCCATCAGATCTTTATTAACTACTGTCCACAACTTCTCTGGTTGATAAAAATATGCCTGGCATATATATATAAAACTAAAGGGACTAAAACATAGCAATAAAAAAAGCTTCCAGTTGTTCAGTTTTTGCATTATCTTTTCTTTAGAATTCACACTTATTAGCTGCCATATCAGAATTATTTTTAACTCATACTCCTAAATACTTCATTTTATCATGCCCCCATCAATATGGGTATTGCTGAACCAATTTATGTGTGGGTATATAATTTACAGTTATAGCCTTTGTTTTGTCATTAATTTTACATCCTGAAAAGACTTGTTCCACAACACCAAGATGTCTTTTTCTGGTTTTATCAGGTACAAAATAATATAATTTGCAAATAAAGCCAGCTTTTCTTGATTACCATACTAATTTTATTCTTGAATTTCTGAGTCCCTTATTTTCTTTGTCACTGATTCTAAACATAACACAAATAACTAAAGGAAAAGAGGACACCCATGTCCGGTTCCTCTATTCAGACTCAGCTTAATAGAGAAGAACCCTCCCACTTTAAATTTTGCCTCTGATCTCTCATATGTCCTGCTAATTAATTTTATTATTGTATAAGGGAATTCAAATGCTTTAATTGCCCTACTCCTAAAATCCAAGCTTAACTCTTTCAAATGTTTCTCTGCATCAAAACTAACAAACAACAGCTGAATTTTCTTACATTCTGCTTCCCTCTAAAGCATAATTGTTCTATTAATATTGTAAAAAGTTTGCCTGTCCTCCACAAAACCACAATGATCCATAGCTATCAATTTGGCAACACATTTTCCATTCTTTTAGCTGTCATATACATAAACACTTTATAATCATAAACTGGTAGTCAGCCCTCATTAGACCAATCATTGAATATAATGCCCCTTTTGGCATCTATCTGTTCAGAAACATGCAACAACTGGAATGCCAACAGAGATACCTTACTAAAAGAATACAAGGCCTAAATAAGATATCCTACATGGACTGATTCAAAGCCCTGTCACTATACTCTGTATCCTACAGACTGCTAGGATGCGACCTGTGTCTGGTATACAAGACATCCTCTGACCCAGTACTGATAGGTTTACTGCACATCAGCATGTCAAATGGCTTCAGAAATACTCAGTCTAGCGATCTAAATCTCTTCTACAACATCAACAGAATGGTTTGGAGGGATAGGTGTATCTCACAGTGGATACAGCTGCTGTGGAACAGTCTCCCCATCCACATAAAATAAAGTTCATCCCTGTCTGTTTGCAAGAGCAACTTAGATCTATGGATGAGAACTAGAACACTGACCCCAGTACTGACCCCTTGTATTACTAATGGATAGAGACAGCTCCTAAATGCTTTATCCCATGCATGGGTCCATATATTGTCTATGGTGTGATCTCAGTTATTCTAATTAGAGTTAAGATATAATTATCGACCATGGAATGGATAAGGCCAATCTATAATCAAAAGAGATTGGTTATTTAAAAATGGAAACTGGCTAGGGCTAAAATGGCCCTCTAGGGTAGCTAGCCTAGTACTTACCTATGAACCTATAATCATGATTTAAATCTGAAATGAGCCTATATGATTCTGGGTCTAATAAGTCTTTACTATCTTTAGGTATAAGAGCCACCACACATTTCTTCCAGGATGTTGGTGCTTCCCATCCTTTTAAAATACTGTTAAACAAAACCTTTCCAGATCTTTATTACTTTCTTCCCTCCTTTCTTCCAAACTTCTACAGGAATGCAATCAATTCCAGGAGACTTTCCTGCAGATTGATTATACATTATAATTTTTATCTTATCTCCTCCAAATTTGTTATATTTTGCGTCTCATCTACCTGTAACTGTGGCATACCTAAGTTTTCCATAAATATTTCCATCTGTGCTTTTTCTTGATTTCTACATTCCTTTGCTTTCTACAGATTTTCATAAAATTTCTGAAATATCTCTAATATCTCTACAAGCTCTCTGGTTATTTTTCTTGTTATAGGCTCCCTAAGTTTGGCAAAAAAATATTCAGCTTTCTGTTGCGAGAAAACATAATTTCTAATCCCAAAAAATCAATTTTAATATAACCAAAAATTCCCAGGAATCTTTCAGCATGTCTATTTGCTTATTAAAATTGGTTTTAACAACTAGTCAACAAACACTGCCAGTTGGTAACTTTTTGTCCCCTATGTCATTACAATTGGTCTGGATGGTGCATTTAGAATAGTCTTGTATATTTTTGGAATACCAAATATTGTAGAGATCGTTGGATTGGGTTTTTTAGGAAGTTGAAAAGGGTGGGGGAAGTCCTGCTTTCAATCAGAAATTCTTCTAATTGTAAATCAGTCTTTCTGTATGCAATATTTACTTTGTTCTGTGAAACCTGCCTATGAGTTTCTCTGTCATGTGGAATGTTAAACATAGGACTGGAATAATTGAAAGCAACAAAATGGCCATGTCTCCTCCTTTGTCAGGTTTCATAATGCTTATTGATTTTTCATGGATTGGTGTTGAGATTGTATTTTGAATAACTTATTATTATTTGCTGGTTTATAAATATCTTCTGCAAATGCCTTCTCAAAAGTTTGAACAATGAGATGTAAAATAAGATTAAATAGGCTCTTTTTTGTACACATGATTGGATCATTGTATCCATAGTTTTCTGTATCTAACTGCAGAGATTATTTGAGTACTTGTATGCTTATTATTGTTTTAATGTTTATGTTTTTTTTACTGTGGATTACCATTTTTCTTTTGTATTTTAGTAAATAATATATATATATATATATATATATATATATATATATATGTATATATATATATATATATATATATATATATATATATATATATATATATGTATATTATATATATTTGGAAAACACAGCAATATGTTGACAGCTGCTTGATTGACCACAGTTGGTGCTATATTGACAATCTCTGGGTGAGGGAATATCCCCTTTACCTGGGGAATGTGTAGTCTCAGAGGTAGTATATATAATTAGCAGGGAGTGTGCCCCTTTTTATTTATATGCAGCAAGGATTTTTCTCATGTATGCAATTGACTGTTGGCATTTGAGTTGTCAACCTTTTGTGGGCTACGTTCTTGCCATTGATATTTTGCTCTTTTGACCAAGATAAGTAATCCCATACACACATACCACACAAAGCTGCGTACAGTGGGATATATAAGTTAGATTGCACAGGATTTGGTCAGACCAGGATTCATTAACTGTCTTTCGTTGTATTTTTTTTTTTTGCCAGGGTAGTGACTGAGCAAATCTGACCAATTTCAGGAACAGCCCCTGTGAAAATAAATCAAAGAAGTTAAAAACAATATATTGTTAGATAAGTACAGAGTTTAAGATAGATCAACAGTTTAGAAATTAGAATAACAGAGGGTAAAGTTTGTAGCAAATTATTAACTAAAATTTAGTAAAAATGACCAGTATGTATATTGTGTACAGAATAAACTGACAAGTCACAAGAGTAAAGATACAATCCTAAAATTAACAGTATATGAATTATATACAATATAATTCAAAAGTCAGTGGAAGGTTAAAACAAGGTCAGATAAAGGAAGAAGAAAAGTAATAAAGATTAGGTGACATGACCATTAGAGAAGCATATTTCTAAAATTACTTTTTTTATTAATGTTTCAAAGTTAATACAAAGAACCACAAAATAGTACAGAGTACATTAAGATTCTGTCAAATTAGTTAAATGATACCAGTCCCACATTGACTAAAATAATTTATATACATCATCCATCCTTTCACTGGAAGACAATATCCTGGGGCAAATTCTAATATATAGTTTCCTTATGAATTTGATGTAGTTGGAAAGTTCTTTAGGGTGTGTTGGGAGACTTTGCCGAAGTGAGGGGAGCAATGGATGAGAAGACACGTTTAGTACAGTAGGAGCTGTTTTTTGTGGGGTTTTGGGTTGTGAGGGTAGAAGCTATTTGTGATGATACAAAGAATTTTCATGAAGTTTGGCTGAGAGAGGTTTAAATCTTTTGATGTTTAGTAGTTTAAAGAGAAGAGATCTTAGTACAAGGTCAGCGTGTTGCTTAATGGGGAGCCACTTGTCTTGTTAAGGGTGAGGCAGTGGTGTTCTTGGGGAGAGAAGTTAGTGATAATGCAGCAGATGGAATTACCGATGGTTTGTAGAGAAGTAGAGTTATTCTTCAAGGCACCAGTACTGATGGGAAGGCAGCGTTCAATTTTAGAGGGAAGGACTCATTATTCCTATGGTAGACTTGTGGGTGAGAAGAGAATAGGTGATTTTTTGATCAAGAAATAGAGCTGATTTTAGATGTAGTTATAACTGTGTAGCTAAAAAAAAGGAAATTGGTAAAGACAGCTGCCAAGACACTTGAAAGATATTGTGGTTTCAGTATTGGAGTTTGCAGGTCTGAAATAAGAATGTTGCTATGGCAATCTGTTTTTTGATGGATTAAGTATTAGACAGTTGTTAATTAGCCATTGATGGAGTAAGTGTAGGTCTTGTTGAATTTGGGACTGGATTTTGCTGTGAGAATGGCTAAACCAATGGATTACTAGGGAGTTTGTAGGGAAGATTGTTAATAAAGATAGAGGATAGGAGTGGAGTTACAATTGACTCTTGTGGATCCCCTTTATCAAAAGGCACTGTATCTGAAATATCTGACCTTATTTTGACTTTAAAGTGCTGGCCTGAAATTAAATTTTGAAACCAGGGAAAGCATATACTATAAGTTTGCTCACGATAAGAGGGCAATCAAGGTGATAAAATGTTTTGATGACAGCAACAGAAAAAGCACCAGAGAGACCACCTTTGTCACTGTTTAGTAGAATGTCATCAATTAAGGTATTCAGGATAGTCATGATAGTCTGCCTGAGCCAGAAGCCATGTTGCTTTTGAAACAGAAGGTGGCATTGATGGATATATTGAGATAACTGAGTATAGACATTTTCAAGAGTTTGCCTAGAATGGGTAGTATAGAGAGAGGGGGAAAGTAAGAGGTGCTTGTAAGATTGGGTTGTTTTGGTACTCATTTAATATAAGTGCTGTTTTACTAATTATGGGTATGTTGTTTTTGATGACACCTAGATCAAAAATGTGTGTCAAAAGAAAGATAACTTGGTCTTTGCAGAGATACCATGTGTTAAGGCTATCTGATCCAGGGGATGTTGTCTAGAAGTTGTAAAGACTTCATTTAATTTAGTTAATTTGAAGAAGAAATGAGGGATGTAGGATTGGGAAGAAGGAAGTTCAAAGGCTACAGTAAAGGAGGAGGTGAAGATTTTAGGAAAGTAGCTATTCATGAAGGAAAGCTGAACATGAAAGTTTAGTTTTGCTGCAAATGATCTCAGTAGAGGAGTTGAAGTCCTTTGGACAGATTTGGCCTGTGATAATGTTAACGTCTCTCCAGGACTGCTTTGGTGAATGCAAAATGTGTGTTTGTTTTGTGAAGGTTGTGTTTGTGCCTGTGAATGGATTGTTTGCCTACATTTCTAAGGAAGACAAAGGAAGAACGATTTTCAATTGTACAGCCTACATTTCAAATGTACCAAGCTTCAGTTCTGAGTTTAAGAAGATGCTTGAGCTCTTTAGGTAAGTGATTTTTATTATGCACTTTATGCTGTCTTTGGATTAAGGGGAATAATTTGTCCTTAAAGATGTTGGAGATTTTGGGTAAGAGGTGTGCTTGCTGAGTTAGAATCATCTTCGGAGAGAATATCAGGCTAAGTAAAGTGGACTGAGTAGTTTTTAGTTTTACAATGTTGTTATTGCTTGACTAAGACCTAGTGGACTTTAAAACTGGTAGAACTTTCGCTGGGTGGTTGATAATGATAAATGTGATTAGAAGTGGTAGAACTTATGCTGGGTGGTTGTTAATAATAAATGTGATGGGACAGTAGCCGCTGAAAGTAGGTGGGAAGACTGAAATGTCTGGGATTTTGTTGGGATGCTGGTGACAATGAGATCTAGGGGTAGAGTGTTTGGCAGACTTGAAATTAGGTCTAGTGGGTTCAGTGATAAGTTGTTAAAGAACTTCAGCTAGGAATTGAGAGATGTCTGCTGATCAAGGACCTGAAAAGTTAAGATGAAAGTCACCTAGTATGATGATGTTACTGTTTTTGATGTGGTTGACAGGTTGTTTCTAAGAAGAGAAATACATTTTGTATTTATAAGGGATACGGGAGGAAGGCAAGAGGAAATGTAGCTTACAGAGAAAGAAATGGAAGGAAATGGGTTACACAGTAGTATGGGTAAAAGTGAAGGGATTAAAGAAAAAAGTTAGCCTCCTGTGAAGAATAGGGAAGGAAGAAAATGGTTATGAAAGGAAGATAATATATAGAATATAGAAAGGAGGGAGGAGAAATACAGGTAGTTCTTAAATAAGATATTAAATAAGATATTTAAGGGGGCAGGACAGGACAAATAAGATTAAGGAACTCATCTCAGTCAGAACTTTAGAACTGCTTAATTAATATACACAGCTGAATACAGGGTTAAGATGGGTTAAGATACCCATGTAACAGTATACATTAATAAATCTTAAAGAACAACTAAAATATAAGACTTAAGTTTTGCTAATAAAAATTCACTGAACAATTTAACATTATCTTCATTACTGATAGGACTACATCATATTTCATTTGAAAAGCAGACTGGTCTGAAAATTACAGCAAAAAGGAAAATGCCTGTGTTTGTAGCAGGTTGTTCAGGCAAGGAACGATAACAGTAAAATACTCAGTGGCAGATCCAGGAATTTACAAAAGGGGGACACAGTCTGATTAGTTGACTACCGGGTGGGAGTGGGAAAGTGGAACACTGGGTTTAGTGTTTGTGGAAAGATAAGCTTAAGAAGCTCTAACATCAGCTAGGTAAAAACAGTTTTTGAGCATTTTGGTTTTTGCACTGGAAATAATTCCCAAGGGAATGGTTGTCAGTCATGCAGAGACTATGCTACATTCATAAGGCATGGTCACATGACAAAATATGTATGAACAAATGGAACGAGTACCGGAATATTTCTATTTATCATACCCAGGCAATGATTACAGGATTTCAGTGGTTACTGTTGCATCTAGAATGTTAAATAACATTATGGTTATGTTCTATAGATTTATCCTTGTATTTCCACATGCAGTTGGTTTGTTAACAGATTACAGTTCTGTGTTGTTAATCTATTGCATTATCCATTGTTTTTATACATTCCTTTTTTTATCTATTTTAATTTCTCTATTTTATCAAATGCTACTTTCATTGGTTTGAGTGTACTGCGGTGGTGGTGCTGCGGTAGCGCTGTCGCCTCACAGTAAGACATTGTCCCATTCGATTCTCAGCTAGAGCGTCTTCTGTCTGGAGACATGCGTGAATGGGCATACCTTCGTTGAAGGTTGTGCGTCAGGGCTGGCAACTCAGCACGTAAAAATCTACTGCCAATCATTAGCGGACTGGAGTTCCACTGTGGCGACCACTAACCAGGAAAAGCCGAAAGACACAACAACTACGACTTTCAGTGGTTTGAGTGTTTTGAATTTTGTCACTGTAATTGATAGTATTGCATGTTTTAACACTATTTAATGGGTTTGATAAAGACATTTCTACAAGAAAAAAAATATTTTAAGTGAATGAATATATGACCTTGGCAGAAAATACAAAAATGCCATTGTTTAGAAAACCGTGTTTATAAAGACCACCCACATAGTGTAACAAGTGAAAAGATTAGTGACTAATTCAGTAGTTGGATTCATAGCACTTGGCCCACTCATGGCTTCTACTTCCTGCTTCTTAGTGCTTAGAAATTGGGAAGATGCTAACATTCCATACTTAAAACTAAACAGTAATGCAGGGAGTCCATTTATTAGCATATAGGTATGCTATATATACAAGTCTTGAGATGGTGTTTTTATTTCTCTTGGTGACCTTGTACCTTCTAATAAAGTTAGTGATGCTATTGGCTTTCCAGATCAGTAAATCCAAATCAGTTGGCTCTCTTTTGTTGTCTTGTTCTGTCAATGCCAACATTAGTAGCCACCATTTTATTGGGATTCAGATTTTTAAACAAGCTAGCCCTCTAGCCAATCAAGGAAAGGCACGATAAGACTTATAACAGCAATTCCCAGCAGACTAGCCTCTCCCTGCCACAACAGTCTAGACCACAAAACTTCCGAATATAAAATAATTGGTTTGGAGCCCAAGTGCTTAAACCAGAACAAATATACTTGGAATAATAGATAAAATAAGCCTTCACCAGCAGTTCCCAGCTCAGAAGAGTGGATGCTTCCCTCTCCTTCTACAAGAGTGTAGACCACAAACCTTAATGTAAAATAACTGAATTGGAACCCAGTTGCTTAAATCAGAGCTAAGAATATTAGAATAACAGTTACAGTGTAATAGTGCTACTAACAAGCAGTAATAAATGCAGCAGATTAAATGGAACTGAACACTTCAAGAACATTCAGGGGAGGCCCTTCTCTATGGACCGCTGTGGTGCAGCAGTTAGCATTGTCGTCTCACAGCAAGAGGTTCTCCCATTCGATTCTTGGCTGGAATGCCTTCTGTGTGGAGTCTGCATGTCCTCCCCATGGTCGAGTGACGTCTAAAGACATGCAGGTAGGTGCGTGCATGAATGGGTGTGTCTTCTTTGAAGGTTGGGTGTTGGGCTGGCAACTCGGCACTGTAAAAATCCACTGCCAATCATGAGTGGACTGGAGTTCCACTGCGGCGACCCCTAACCGTGAAAAGCCGAAAGACTGTAGAGGGAGGACCTTCCAAATTGATCGCTCAGTAGAATGAGCTGATGTGATGAGACTGTGAGGAATGTCCAAAATCAGAGTTATATTAGGGATGGGCAACTCAAAAGACACCAAGTCTAAAAACACAACAGGAATAAAGCAGATGAGTGGGAAAAATCAAATGCAGACAGAGATCAGCAATAGTCAAGCAGAGAAAAGTAAGTCACACAGCACTACAGCTAAATAAAGATGCCACTAAATATCTGTAGTTAAGTGAGGAATGTTATTTGTCAGCTACTCTCACTAATTAACTGGATGTTATTTACTGTATGCAAAATCATTTTTTCTAACTGACCCCAGCCAAGACCTGTTAAAACTTCAAAAAAGGACAAAAAAAAATTAAAACAAAACAAAATGTAGTGTAAGAAAAAGATATAAATAACTCCAAGCTAAAACCAAATGCAGACAGAGATCAGCAATAGGTAGAGAACAGCAAGTCACACAGCACTACAGTTGAGTAAGCTGCTAAAGTTCAGATAAATGCTAGGCAGCATCCAGTAGCTTCTAAGCTTACTGTGAACTTGAAATTATGTTTATTGAAAGAAAACGGTGCTGAAAAGTGTTATATTTATGCAGCCAGTAACTTTCATACAGAAATGCTTACAGGTTGTTATTATTGCCAGGTTTAGCCTTTGCATTTCCAACAAACCTAGCTATTGCTTAACTTTACAGATGCCATGACTTTTTAATCAAGTTGCGCAGTTCAAATTAGTAATGTGTTATCTGCTTAATAGGAAAGTGTTGAGTGAGTGATTGTTAAAATCTATGTGGAAGGAACTCCAGTAAAGTAAACATTAAACCAAATGTCACTCATCAGCATGCATCTGGCCAAACATCTGAATGCAAGGATTCATTTATTTGCCTGGAGCCACAGTTAACTTGAGCTACTATGATGAGCTAAGTCTTTAGTGAGTCAGCACACATTTGCACAGAAAGCCAGTGGACTGCTGCCCTTTGCTTATCTTGTGTCCAGACCAGTGTTTAAAAACAGAAGTGATGATAAGACTAAAAGTACAGAAACAGTTAAATACTTGTAGGATGTTGCTTTAAATTTGCTTGTTCACTCCAGAACAATGTATTGGCTGGTTTTAGTCATGTGTCTTAAGAGGATATTTAAACTAAGAGGTGTTTTTAAAATGTATTAGATATCTGAAGAAGTGGGGTTATCCACGAAAGCGCTTGTGTCGAATAAAGATTTTTAAACTGGATTCTACAGCCGTCTCCAAGTCCTGGTGTTTTGCTTTTTATTCTGGATCTGTTTTGTGCAGGACAAGTGAGTTCTAAAGCTTTGGTGGCAGTTTTGTGTTTTTGCTGGTTAAATACATTAGTTGTACAGCAGCTTGCAATATGGTCTTTGTTCCTCTAACAGGGTAATATTATAAATGACAGGATTGTGCTAGTTGGGAAAAGGACAAACAAGCTACTAAGTAGCCACTAACAGAACCAGGGATAGGAGGGACACAGAGTCTGTCAGCCATGGAGGTGTTATTTGTTAAGAATAAACAATACTGTCCTAAGGCTATAAAAGCAGATGTGCAAAGGTAAAAGAAAAAGAAAAAAAATGTTGAGGTCCGTTGTTTTTGAAGATGTTCAGTTTTTGCACAGTACCGCAATTTTTCATAAAACAAGTATATGTTCCCACAGGCATTTTGCATTGCAATTCTTAATTCACTCTAACGTGTATAGTATTGTGCATGTGTGTTTATTACATAATGGAGATAAATGTTTGATTTGATTTAGGTTAATATAAAGTAACGCAGCACCTTCAGCTAAGGATGTGCAACTGCTAAGGCAGCTTACAATAAGAATTTGGTAAAGCTTTGCTGGACACAGCTAGCGATGGGTAGATTGATAAAAACTTCACCTGGTAAGACTGTAGTGTACATTACAGGATGGAACTCAGCTGCACTTGTTTCTGCTACACCAACCCAGTGGCTAATACGTGCTGATTTGCAAATGGACAAATCAGCTAATATGATCTTTTTACTGGGGGGGGGGGTGCTATGCACCCAGAGACATTCCTGATTCTGCCTATAAACTTCATTTTGTGCCTCTGACAAAATGGTGATGGCTAAAGTTGTTCCAGAATCCCAGGTATTAATCATTGCAGTTGCAGACATAAAATGCATAGTAATACAAAATTCTCATATGATATCAACTCACTTTATTTTGGTTTTGCCTCTGGTTTGGGTGAAAACAAATGTTTGCCCCCACTTCCAAAATACTGAGTTTTGATCTTTCAGTCTGATTCACTTTCCCTCCCATACCCATAAAAACACACATAGAACCTATAAACTGTCCCTGATTTTCTACTAGAACATCTGTGGTTTTGCCTTGTATATTTACCCTGTCTCAAGTAATAAAAAATGATTATCTGGTGATCCACTGAGCATTCTAGTCAGTTTGCCTCTAACGCCACACATTAGAGTTTTAAAGTTGTGCTTCAAGAATAAACCTTGATGCAAAAAACATCTTTTTTTAAATTTTTTTCAAATTGCCCTTCATTTGCACCGGTTTCCAAAAATCCCATTTAACTTTGTTTCCTTACCTCTGAACTTCTTCTGACTATTAAAGGTCATAGCAGACAATCCAAAAGAGGACCATTTTCTTATTTTCAGTTATGATCAGCTTTCAGACTGCATGCTTGATGATTATGAATATTTGTAAATTATTTAGTAAAATATGCTGAATGACATTTTGTCAGTGTTGACTTGATACCCTGACCCCATGTACAAAAGGGGGTGAAGTACATATACTCTTAAACAGGTCTTATTTTGTGCCCTAAACTATAACCACAAGCAGTGCAAAGGACTGGACTTCACTGTTTTTGCCAGAATAAAAGACAGGTTGTAGAAGCTGAGCTGTCTCTGGTTGTTTCTGTAGTGTTGAGGGGTTTCTGGTACAAAGCAGCAGTATCTTCTTATCACAGCTACGTAAAACTTTTTGCTCTAATATCTTAGGACATTTGTCATTTTTCTTGTGTGTTTGCACACACACACACACACACACACACACACACACACACACACACACACACACTGGTCAGGACACAACTGTGCAAACAGGGAGCTATCTTACAGAAGGAGAGAAGGGTAGTTTATGTGCAAAGATCTATCATCTGAAGGTGTGCATGAATGCATGCATGTGTCAGATTTGAGGTGCTTATTTGTACAGTCAGGAGTAATGGTAGCGGGAAAGGGATTCTGCTGGCACTGAAAAAAGAGGCATTTCAAGCCATACATCTCAACTGTCTGTCCCTAATGATGACTCAAATTTCAGCTCCATCTCTCTTACTCTGTCCTAAACTGGTGCATTTTGGAGAAAATCTGGTGGATTACCCTTAAATGATGACACCTTACAGGCATTTTTTACTTCAGGGAATATGTTTTAATTCACATTCTCTAATGCTGTCAATGTCTCAGGTAAATAATACTAATATTTTAAAAGTGTGCCTGATTGCTCCTAATAATTTCTGGATTTGTCCCTGAATGGTTTGACACATGGTTCCAGAGGTTATTTGGCAAAACATCAAGCATCCAGTTGTAGTTAATCACGGGCAACTCGAAAAAGAGGGACACTCCTGGACGGTCGTGTGAACAGACTGTCTGCCCGATAGAAATTGTAGTGGCTGGTAATCTAGTCTTCTTAATATTTTATGTGATTCAATGGACAGTTTGTCCAACGTGGAAAGTCTAAGGGCCAAATCTTTTTATATGAATCATTTTACCTGAATAAGAAAAATAGGGCACTGCATAATTCAGGTGAAATGAATCAGCTTTTATGTCATACTGAACTTATAAGATTGCCATTCTTTTAAAGTTAGAAGCTTTCCACCTTCAAAACTTCAGACTTGGACTCAGTGTCAGGAACATACTTCTCAACCTTTTATATGGACAAAGCCTTAAAAAATGGCGGGACAAAAGCCTCAAAAGAGAGAGTTTTAAAATATTGCTCTTACAAATTTAGAAAGTTGGTGGAATACCAAGCTTTACATTAACACGTATTTTATGTAATTCAAATGTCTGTCATTATTTTCAGTCCCTGATGGTTTGCCAGTGATTTGCCAGAAAACGAACATTTTTTGAGGAAAATGAGAAAAATGAGAGGCAAAAATTGGACAGTTTAAACATGGTAACCAAACAAGGTACTCTCTCAAGTGTAACGCTTTGGCACTTCTACAACTTCAGGAAAAAAATTACCTTATGGTCAACAGTAGTATTGTATCACTCACACTACATGACATGAATTGCAGCAATTCTCCTTAATAATAACCTTGACTCTGCAAAGACATTAGGCACTCCAGAAATCCAGACTGTCTGACAAAAACTCTCATTTTTTTTTTTCACAAGACTGAAGGAGTTCTGCATCAGGAACCTCACCATAACCTGCCTAACTCAGCTACAGTGGAGATGCAGTTGGCGGAGCAATTCATGATTGTCAGATCACCTGACTGAAATCTCCAATCACATCCCCGATGCACATTTCATTGAAAATGTATATTAAAACTGAAAATGCATTATTTTAGTCGTAAATTTTCCATTTTCAACACAGTGCAGCTCGTCAAAACAGTAAAAACAATATGATTTGAAAATGGAAAATGTACCATTTTAGCAGTACATTTTTCTGATTTAAAAGAACAGTGCAGTACACTTTCTTGCTCAGGAATTGACAGCTTTAAAAGGGGGCGGCACGCGCCCCTGCACCAATGCCTAAATCCGCCACTGATACTTGCACTTGGGAGGTCAAAACATTCAGAATTAAAAACAGTTTTACTGCTTTAGAGACTAAAAAAGCAAGACAAAAAAAAGTTAAGTGTAGGACTATGACACCATCTTAAGGAGATCAAAGAAGGAGTGCTATAGTTTTTCTGTCTTATGCATTAGTCGTAGCCAGTCAGTCTGCATGTGCACGGAGAGATGGCTATGCAGCACTCTTTACAGAGCAGAGGCAAAGAGTAGCCACTGTAAACAAACAAAGAGAATATTGTATCCTTTGTTCTTAAAAAAAAATGAAGAGTTTTCAGTACACCACTGCTTCAAGAGGACACCGATTGGTACAATCAGTCAAGTTGTGTTGTAAGAGCAAAAGACAGACCAGATTCTGCAATTGCAGAGAAGACACTTGAATAAGAAATGAACAGAGGTAAACAGGTGTCTCCTTTAATCAAGAAAAATGGGTAATTAAATGTACAGTAAGTGAGGAGAAGGGTTTTAATTATGGAATAGTCAGAAAACAAACATGGGCATTCTTACTGCCGCCTGTCTCGTGTATTAAAATGAGACACTGAGGCATGGAATGCTTTCAAGTAATTTATTGTACATAAACACATCAGGAGCTGTAACTGGAACATATACTTTGAACTTCATAAGCTTACTGACTGACTTGTTATGTCGAACACACATATGCATCTCCATTCAAGCTTGCACTCGCACTGACTGACTACACAAGAATCGGACTGATCTCGCACGTGCTCAGTGACTTATATACATATGCTATCTAGCTACAGTGGCTGACCAGGTTCAATATACACACTGATCTACACTTATCAATAGTGAAAAAAAAAACATTTTAGGGTACAATAATCATTGCAGCAAAGGACTGGTGCACTGAGAAAATGTCTTCTATAAAATAGTTTTGCAAACACTTTAGCATTCATTAGTGGTTGGTATGCCTCTATTGGTCATGGGAAGTATGGCAGGATTAAAGCAAAATGGAGTGCAACAGAAACATCACACAGAAAGAAGAGTTGACTTCCAGGGTGAAATTGCCCTGCTGTGATCTTTCACCAAAGAAGATTTTTTTTTTACAAGGCATGCTATCTGCACTTGTGTTGGCTGTGGGAGATATGGCAGTTTAGTCCCATATTGTGACCTGATTTTAAGTTCAAACCCTCTTTAGTCACATATTGACAAACTTATCACAAACCTCACCCCAAACTCCCCCCTCCACTGTACATATTGAGCAGGTCATAAAAGCATTGTCCAAGGTAAAAAACAGATGCTCAATGGGACCAGATGGCATCCCAGGCTGTTTTCTAAACCGGTTAAAATATAAACTGTTATCACCATTAAGTACCCTTTCAATCACAGCCTAGCCATAGGCTTTGTTCCTGTGAAATGGAGAACAGCAACAATTATTACCCTCCACAAAAGTGGCCTAGCAACAGACCCAGGTAACTACTGACCCACAAGTTTGACCAGCCTCATCTGTAAGGCCATGGAACGTATATTTATGGACCTCATAAATAAAGACATAGGTGACCTCCAAACCCTGTATCCAACCCAATTCGGCTTCGTCAAGAGCAGATCCTGCCTGTTAAATCTGGTAGATTTCTTCAAAAATGTGACCAGGCTCATTGATGAGGGCAAATCTGTGCACACAGCATACCTTGACTTGACAAATAATGTCAACACAATTGCACACTCAGGCATTACCAATAAACTTAGCAAACTGAATATAACCCCCTTTGTTGTAAGATGGGTTGCCAACTGACTCACAAACTGGACACAAACTATCAAAGTGTGTGATTCCACATCAACCAGCCAGGTGCCACAAGGATCAGTGCTGGGCCTCCTACTATTTGGTATACATTTCTCAGAAGTTCAAGCCAAAACTAAGGGGTTGTGGCTGACCAAGATTGCGAACGACTGCAAACTAGATGCAATTACTGAATCTCCAACTTATGTCAGTACACTCCAGGAGGGTCGTATGCAGACCAGTGACTGGTGTTTTAGTCATGGTCTCAAACTGAATGCAAAGAAATGCATCATCTTTCCCTTTGGCAAAAACAATGTCCCGTCACACTATCAAATCAACAACAATACCCTAAGTACCCAAGAAGTGGTAAGAGATTTGGGATCACAAGTTAACTGTGACCTTAACTTTGACGGCCATGTGTCTACTGTAGTAAGGACAGCTTTCTACATACCACACTTGATTAGTAAAGGCATCACCTCGTGAACAAAGGAGGTTATAACCCCTGTATACTTGGCACTAATCATGCCCATAATTGAGTATAATGCTCCATTCAGCATGTACCATACAAAGCACCTGCAGCAAATGGAGAGACCTCAGAGGTTTCTAGCAAAGAAGATCAAAGGACTCCAGCATGTGCCTTACACAGACTGGCTAAAGTCCCAGTCACTATAATCTGTATCATATAGACTTCTTGGGGGAGACTTATGCCTGGTTTACAGACCAATCTCAGACCCAAACCTAATGAACTTGCTGCACATCTGTAAATCAAATGGGATTAGAGCTACCCACTCCAGGGACTTAAATATAGCCTGCAACTTAAATAGGATATGCTGGAGGGACAGATTTGCCTCCCAGTGACTGCTGCATCTTTGGAATAGGCTACCAATTCATGCGAAACAGAACACCTCTATGAACAGTGCTTTTTTGTAAACAAACAGGTGGTGGTATGCATATGTTGCATTTGGGTCAAGCCCCCATGCAGCCATTCCAGTGTCCCATTATTTGGCTATTTCTCCCCAGTTGGCATAAACACTGTTCAAAACTCTCAGTGTGCATACTGCTTTCTGCTTTACTTCTACAATGATTACAGATATTTGGATTTAATTTAAAACTTTTCTTTCAAATTTTCCAGCACAAACACTGATAGACATTTGCTAAACAAAGCAATGCAGTCTCACAATGAAAACAGACTTATCATTAAAACTTCTGTGACTTTGAAACTCACATTCATTGAAACAGCATTGAAACCCACATTCAAAGAAAATGCATCGGGCCAGTGGCATATTACGTTTACCTTTGGGCTGTTTTCAAATCATAGACCCCTTGCACACATTTTTAGGAACATGCAAAATTTATTTGATTCATCTTCCTGATTGTATTAAATTATAATATATAATAATTAAATTATATCCCTTGTATAATACAACACCACTTGTTAGAGTATGTTTTAAATTTATAGCCAGTAAGCAAAGAAACAAAACATATAAACCAATAATGCCAAAACTGCCCAAATCAGAACATTTCAACCATAAAAGGCCACTCAAACGTCTGTCATTACAACCCACCAACATCAGTTAATATGTACAATCTCTGCAGAAATAAAAGTCATCTGAATAATTCCACATTAAAGAGATCTGACTGTAACTAATGAAAAGGTTGCTGCTAGCAAAAAAC
Source organism: Protopterus annectens (assembly GCF_019279795.1). NCBI lineage: Eukaryota > Metazoa > Chordata > Ceratodontiformes > Protopteridae > Protopterus > Protopterus annectens. The sequence continues at coordinate 445,192,308 of NC_056741.1, read as the reverse complement.
TTTATATTTAAGCATTTCATCTACAAATTCACTGCTTGAAATTGCCTATGTTACATTAAAAAATATAAGCTAGTACTATTGCAATAAGGAATGGATGGCAAACTAAAACAGGTTCATGGTTTCTAGGCATCTTATCAAAAGGAAGACATACACAGGAATGCAGCACCCCACCCTCTTAAAATCTAACACAGTATCAGCAATACATCTACATGCTGTGGGAATAGAACCCACAGCTTTCTGCATCAAAACAAAAGTATGCTACCTGCTGTGCTACTAACACTGCTTTAAAACTCTAAACACACAACAGTGATACCATTTGCTAAGCAAAACAGTTACATATTTTGGGTAGAGGATTCAGGCTCTTGTTTCCTGTAGCTAAGGTACAGAACTTGAGCCTAAGCAAATGACTAAGCACCTGCTAACCCTAACTAGGGTATTTCACTGTCTCACACTCACGCCTCAACCTTTTAATGCAAGAAATCTGGACAAAGTATAAAATAAACAGGAACAGATTATAAATATTTCTCTCTTGAACTTAGAAAATTGCTAGAATAACAGGATGTTTGTTATTATGCATTTTTCTAAAGGATATAAAGTCTAAGCTCAAATATCTGTCATTATTTAGCAATTTCAATCTTTTTGTGAGGAAAAAAACAAAACTATGGGGCAAACATCTGGACATTTTGCAAATACTTGGGCAGTTGAGGGGTATGCTACCTATCTCTTACACACACACACACACACACACACACACACACACACACACACACACACACACACACACACACCTACTTACTTCTTATACATACACACACACATACACGCCTACCTATTTCTTGCACATATACACATACACACTCCTCGTAAAAACTTAAACACACACATGCACACCTAACACTCACTTGTCCGGTCACGGTCCACAGTCCAAACGTCTTCAGGAATTCAAATTCCAGGTGCGCACGGACCAGGAAGATGTAAACAATCAGTCGCACATCGCACAGATGGAGAAGGTCTGCATCTGTGTGACCCGACGCAGAGCATTCTTAAAGAAAACGCCTTTAAAAAATAAGTTTTTTTTAAAGAAACAGGGCAGCAGAGGTGCCAGTATGCCATATGGGTGCGTACCAGCCCAAAAAAAAAATCTGTCTATGAGACTGTTCAAAAGGAACCTGGATGAGTGGATGGGGCACTGTAAATTCTTACCGAGGATAGTGCCAGTCATTATTAAATGCAATCATGGGTACTGACTAGCATATCTATGGTATTACATTGGGATGAAACAGCTAGGCTTGAAATGACCTCTGGGTTGATAGCCTAGTAAACTCCTATGATCCTATGATTTTTGTTGAGATCACAGATCTTTTGAGGGTAAGAAAGTTACCCTTTACTACCAAGGATGCAGTATCTCAGAATTAGTAGTCAGACAGGAATGGCTGTCAGGGGTACAGACTTCCACACAAACAAAACTTGTTTCCAGGCAGAAACATCTTTGTTTGTATTAATGGTAGAAGTCAGTATTTGTGAACAAGTGCAACAACAACAACAAACAGTTTTTATGGTTGGTTTTCTCTGGTGTTCCAGTGTTTGGTTTGCAGTTTTTTTGTTCACTGGTGGTCGTCTTTTCTTATTTGTGAACAAGTTTTGAAAGTACTCCATATGGTTAGGATTTTATCGTGCTTTTGTTTGTATTATTGATGCAAGCTGTTTTTTTTTTGTCAGTGTTGACTTTATTGCTTGTTTATGTTTGTCAGTATAATTACAGTAATTTTGATTTATTTCTGTGAATACACACATAGTAGAAGTAAATATTAGTATATCAGATTATGACCTACTGAAAATATGCTTGGGAACTTTTGCACCAGGTAACAGCATCCATAAAAGGGGCACTGGCAAAGCCATGTAAATGTAAATAAATGCATGGAACCATTCTTTGTTTCTCATCTATAAAACTTTGCCAACGCACCCTTGCATTCTTAACTTCTACAAAGAGCATATAGTTAGAACATGACACTGTAAGGTACTGCATTTACAAAATGTAATTTTTCCATATTAATGATATGTTTTAGGGTACACTTAAAATAGATTCAGCAACCTGAATTGTATTATGAGATGACTATAATTTGAAACGTTTGTTGGAAACAATGAAAACATGCAATGTTGTAGCTCAAAAAACAAAGGGTACTTACAAATATAGGGGCTGCACATGGTATAAATGTATGGCTGATAGTCTAGATTTGTGCATTCTATTACTGGACACATCTATGGGAGTGATAATAGGTTTACTTGCACCTCCACTTCCATAACAAGTTTGTCATTTTATGGTGGAAAAGCAAGGAGGCAATTAAGAGAAAAAGTTCATGGGTACTTCTATTCATTTAGAAAAGAACTTTACAATGCTTCATATAGACACTTTTCCAAAATATAATGGTTTTAAGATTTTATTTTTTAAAAAGGTTTATGCAATGCCAGAGGGAGATATTTTGATCTAATTTTGGACAATAAAGAAGATCACTTAGGAGGGTAAAACTTCAATATTTGAAGATGTGCAGTTTTGTGTGTTAGTATTACGTTAATAGGTTTTAGGGCCTATTGGTGGTGTGTTTATTTTTTGTTTTTGTTTGAGGATTTTCAGTAAAACAAAAAGTTTTGTAAGATGTGACATAGGCTCAAATGGATATACCATGAAACAACTGTATAAAAGATCAACATGCCAAACATTGTATGCATGTAACACAAAAGCTGGGACCGGACATTCAACAAAAAAGTTGTTACACATAAAAGGTGGAATAATAACTTTTTAACAGTGAAGCTTTCTGTAATTTCTTTAAATGTCATTTCACAGATCTTCTTCTTTCAGCTTTTTCCCGGTTAGAGGTCGCCACAGCGGATCACCTGTCTGCTCATGATTGGCAGTGGAGTTTTACGGTGTTGAGTTGCCAGCCCGGCACCCAACCTACCACAGAAGGCACACACACACACACACACACACACACACACACACACACACACACACACACACTCATGCCTAGGGCCAATTTAGAGTGTCCAATCCACCTACAGCATGTCTTTGGGATGTGGGAGGAAACCGGGGCACCCGGAGAAAACCCACGCGACCAGAGGGAGGACATGCAGACTCCGCATAGAAGGCACCCCAGCCAAGGATCGAACTGGAGAACCTCTTGCTGTGAGGCAGCAACGCTAACCGCTGCACCACCATGGCTGCCAAAAAAGAAAGAGTACTGAATTATATTAAAAAATGTAAAGTGCAAATAGCTATGCTACAGGAGTCACACTTGGAAAGAACTGAAAATGTGAATTTGACAAAGAAAGGTTTTCAGGACGTTATACATCAGAATACCTGGGACAAAGGAAAAGAGTTATAATTATAATAATTGTAAGAGGAGTTCCAATGGTGATAGAAATTGAAAAGAAACTGGAATTGACTTTGGTTTATAATCTTTCTAAATATGATTTATCGACTTCTGATATCTCTCTTCTGAATAAAGGGCTTAATTATGTACCTTCACAAACAAGCAAACTATCTGAGACTGTAGCGGATTTAAGGCTATTTGCAAGAAAAATAGCTATCAAACTGTTTTTCAAAGATGCTAACAATGAATATGTTACAAATAGCGCAAATAGATTTAAACGCAACAGTACTTTTTGCCCTTCTCTACCATCGGTTGTAGAAAGCTTTGTTAAAACTTGTGAAAAGGAGATCTATGCATTTTATGCTAGTAAACGGGTTAAAAATAGATTTTTCAACTTAAACAAAGCTGAGTACATGTCTCTAATGAAGCTACGTAATAACATTGACATAGCCATACTACCCGCGGATAAAGGGGGCGGGGTAGTTTTATTAGATAGGATGAGGTATATTGAAATGGTAGAAAATATGCTTAAGAGTGATAATACATATAGGGCTGTTACTATGAATGAAGTGATGAAAACAATAAATGAAGTTAAAGATAATGTATACGATCTTTTGATGTGCCGACAAATCAGCAAAGAGATGTATGATTATTTTCATGTCGAAGAACCACTAGTTCCAATCTTGAAATGTCTCCCCAAAATACATAAAGAAACGGTACCCATACCTATGAGACCGATTGTAGTAGGGAGACAGTGGGTAACCTACTACATTTCTATATTCATAGAAAAAGTTCTGAGACCACTTGTAGATAAAGTAACCACTATATTGAAAGACACACAACAATTATTAAATGATTTTGAAAGAATAGAACTAATGCAAATAGACACTCATGATTTAATATTAGTTACATTAGATGTGTGTAACCTGTTCACTTGTATTCCAAATGAGTTCGGCCTTCAAGCCATTAGGGAAGTAATGATGAAAGAAAGTAATTTTTCTACTGATAGACAGATTCTAATTGCACAACTTCTAGACATGGTACTTCATAACAATATATTTTTGTTTAACTATCAATATTATCTACAGACATGGGGAGTCGCCATGGGTACACCATGTGCGAACTCCTATGCGAATCTAGTCTTATACCATTGGGAACAAGAACATCTGTTCCATAGTAAATGGATGACAAAGATAGTAATTTACAGGCGATTCGTAGATGATGTTTTATTTCTATGGAGTGGGACAATTGAAGAATTACACAAATTTGTAGACTATCTACAAGACACTACTAATTTTCTTAGATTTACATACGAATTCTCAAGAGAAAGAGTGAATTTTCTAGATTTAACTATATCTCTAGATGCAGAGAAACAAATAAATTCAAGATTATTTAGGAAAAAGTGTTGGAAGAACACCATGCTAGAGTATAGTAGTATGCATCCCAGGTATGTTTTTTCAGGGATAGTAAGAGGACAATATTCTAGAATCTTGAGAATATGTAAAGATTCACATGTCTTGTATGAAGAAGCCATTATATTAGAGAAAATATTTTTAGAGAGAGGATATAATTGGAATCTTGTCAAAAGTATAAGACAAGAACTCATTCCCTCTATAGAGCATGAAGTACCATTTCCTCATGAATTAATAGTAAATGAAGTAGTCAGAATTAATTCACAGAAGAAAAATAAACCAGTATCTGATGCTCATAGAGTTCCAGAAGGAAGAATCAGATACATTATGAAATATACAAATGACAATGCTGAAATTAGAAAAATCATAAATAGACACTGGAATATATTGACTACAACAGATGAGGTTTATAGATTAGTGGGAAACAGACCTACATTTGTCTTCCAAACTTGTGATAATTTGAAAGACATATTTTCCAGAAATCTACATTATGATTATAACAACAGGGCAAATAATAAAGGGAAAAGAGGAACGTTTCCATGCTTAGGATGTAAAATGTGTCAATATATTACTACTGTTCAAAATTTCACACACCCTAATGGTTATTTTGAATTTGTTCCAAGAACATATACAGATTGTAATACCATGAATCTAATTTATATGGCCAATTGTACGCAGTGTCCAGCATTTTATATAGGACTCACGAAAAGGAAACTAAAAGAACGGGTGTATAACCATGTGTATGATATACGTAAACAAAATGAATTAAATGCACTGGCCAAGCACATTAAAGAGTGTCCAAATCATGAATTCAAATTTAGGGTCTTACAAACATTAAAAGATAATATAAGAATGGGTGATAGGAATAATTATCTACACAAACTAGAACTAGAGTGGATTCTCAGAACAGGAGCACACAGGGAACCAGGCATTAACAATTACCTGTCTTTAAAACCAATTTTGAAATAAAAATAAAAACAATGGTTAAAAGTTAGTTGTAAAACACACTCAACTTTAAGAATACAGATATTACTGATTAGTTTTGGATCAGGAAAACCATATGAATCATTAAGTAAGTAATATTAATTATACAAGTATTAATTTTCCACTTATTTATCAATTTTGCATATATTTATTATTTATCATGTACCTTAATTAGTATAGTTTTTTATTTTATTTGATAGATATATATGTAATTTTAATGTTATATGCACATGAAGTTATCTGATTTATGTTCATTTATATTACACATATAATATTTTACATATAATATTTCATAAATTTAATAAATAGACTTAATCACAACCTATCATAGAACTTTTTTTACAGTGATTAATAAGATGATATTTCCATCTTCATCATTTAATAATTTATTGATTAATGTAATAATGATACACTTAATATATGTTGAATATAAAATATGTTTTTTGATGTCATTTTATATTTTACAATATAAGTTATTTTACATCCTGAATTCAAGTTAACTAAGTGAATTGTATTAGACATCAATCTTAATATTCATAACTGCGATGTATATTACACTGCATATATAGACACAATAAGTTATTCCATGAACTGCTCTATGAGGATATCTATTGTGTAGAGAAGTTTTGAACAAATATTAATGTATTTCATTACTATTTCTCTGCATAGTCACATGCAGTTTCATATTTATGCTTAGAGAAGGGAGAAATAGAGAATGAATTTTAAGCATTTTTATGCTGAACACGCATAGCTTAAGTTAGAAGTCATAGGGAGTGTTTAAACTATGAGTATATATTTTTTATAGTTCGTACTGACATCCTTTATTTTTGTTATATATACATTCCACTCAAACTCTCCTAGAGTTTAGCACAAGTATTAAAACAAGTTTGATGCTTGAAGTACCAGAATATAAATAATGAATAAATGAATGAGAAACGACGTGCAATATGTATTAGGCTTTTGAATTGAGTTGTAGTGATTAAATGCATACGAAGATGCATTTTAAGCATTTTAAAAACTGCTTTATGAGGATATCTGTTCATTGTGCAGAGAAGCCTTGAATAAGTATCAGTGTACGTTTTTAGCGTTTCTCTGCCTGGTTACAAGCAGTTTTATATTTATGCGTAAATAAAGAAGTGAGAAATAGCGATCAAATTTTAAGCATCTCAAATTTTAAGCATTTCATGCTGAAGACGCATAGTATGTGTCAGAAGTTATAGACAGGGTCTAAATTATGTGTATATATTTTTATATTTTCTACAGACATGTTTATTCTTATTGTTATATATATATTTTACGTAAACTCTCCCAGAGTTTAGCACAGGTATTAATACAAGTTCAGATGTTTGAAGCACTTGAATGTAAACAATGAATAAATGAACGAAAAACAACGCATGATATGTATTAAACTCTTAAAATGAGAGACAGGGACTAAATGTATATGAGTATACATATTAGCTATAATGTCAATGATGAAATATCTTAACTTTTAGTGGATTTTAAAGTATGTGATACTTTATCTACAAGGGAGAACTGTGCTGTACCTTTAAAGACTTGATTGATTAAATATGTAATGGGGTTTTAATTGGGAATAATTAGGAATTGTATTAATTGTATAAAAGGGCACTAGAGATTGATGTTAGTAGATCTGAAGAAGCGTGCGTTTAAGCACGTGAAAGCGCTTATCTTCTGCAGTTTTTATGGAATAAAAGAATTTTACTGACAACATTGGACTTCTCGTGGTGTATCCTGATCACTGTTCCAGTTTACTGAATTATAATAATTGTAAGAGGAGTTCCAATGGTGATAGAAGAGGATAAAAAAATAATGGTAGATTTGCAGTACTAAGGGCTACTGGCAAAGGAAGAGGATTACACTGGCATGTATTTATATTCCACCTAAAACTGCTAATGGAGCTTAAGAAAATTCTGGGAAAAATGATCAGCTTTCAGCAAGGAATATTACTTATAGGTGGGGACTGGAATTTGATTTGCAGCAGTGAAGATATGTCTGGGGGGCCCAGAAGGGAAAATATAACAAAGGAAGGTAAATTTTGGAAGAAATTTATGAAAATATTTAACAATACTATAAGTTATCCGTGATTATACATATTAATCCACAAGATACAAAAACTGGGCTAGGCTAGACAGAATTTACATTTTACTTGAACATGTGCATTTAATTGAAAGTCTTGATACACACCCAATAACTATTTCAGATGATGCTCCAATAATAACTAAAATACAAACACAGGGTAATGAAATAAAAATAAGACACTGGTGCTTTCCCACCTATCTGTTGAAAAGAAAGGAATTTAAAGAACGGTAGTGGAAATTATACAGCAGTTATTACAGAAGACAGAAATTTCTTCTGAAAATATAGCTAGTGAGTGGGATAAAATTAAAGCTGAGTTTAAAAATAAGGTGGAAATAAAAGAAAGAGAGATATGGTTAAGAAGTGACAAGAATTATTTAGTGGGACTGACAAATGTTAAAGTACTGCAGAATAGGGGGAATTTCACAGAACAAGAAGAGGAGCAATTACGGAATGCTAAACAGAAAATAAGGGATTACCTCGATAATGTGCATGAGTTTAGAAAGATTGCTGTTAAGCAACTGTTTTTTTTTTTTTTTTATAATAACTCTAGAGGACAAAAACATTTAGCACAACTCTGCCAACATAAAGTAGAAAGGGCTGTCGCCAAGCTTAGAGAACCTATAACAAAGAAGATAAGAGGTCCTGTAGAGGTATTAGAAATATTTCAGAAGTTCTGTGAAAGTCTGTATAAAGCAGAAAAATATGGAAATCCAGAAAAGGTACAAATGGAATTATTTATGGAAGAATTAAATATGCCAAGGTTAGAGGTAGAAGAGGCTCAATTACTAAGAGTTAGGATAGGAGCTGAGATAAAAAAATGGTGATGTATAACCAATCCACAGGGAAAGCCCCCAGGAATAGATGGTATTCCATTAGAAGTTTGAAAGCTAGGAGGGAAAAAAACTCTTAAAGATCTGGAAAGTTTTGTTTAACAGCATTTTAAGAGAAGGAGAAGTACCAACTTCCTGGAAGAAAGCGGTGGTAGATGTAATACCTAAAGAAGGTAAAGACTTATCAGATCCAGCTTCATACAGGCCCATTTCAACACTAAACCATGCTTATAAAGTGGATATGCCTATATTGGCTAAAAGAATGGCAAAAATGATGCCGAAATTGATAGATATGGATCAATGTGGTTTTGTGGAGGGAAACAAACATTTGAAAAAATTACAAAACACCAGTGATTTAGAGAAAAGCAGAGCATAAGAAAATACCACTGTTATTGGTTGGGTCTTGATGCAGAGAAATCATTTGATAGAGTAAGCTGGGATTTTATGAGCAGGGCAATGGAAGCATTGCATTTCCTGATAAAATTATAAGTTTGTTAGGAGGATATATGATGGATCAGAGGTGAAAATTAAAGTGGATTCCTCTCTGATAATGTCTCCTTAAGCAGAAGAACCAGGCAAGCATGTCCTTTTTCCACTTTATTTGCATTATATTTAGAACAAAAGAAAATAAGGGACTCAGAAATTCAAGAATATAATTGGTATGGTAGTCAAGAAAAGCTGTCTCTATTTGCAGATGATATTGTTTTATACCTGTTAAAGCCAGAAAAGGTAATTTCAGTGTTGTGGAACATTTTGTGACAGTTTCAAATCTTTTTAGATACAAAATTAATGAAGCTACAGCAAAGGCAATAGCGGTAAATTATGTACGTACACACAAATTGGTTCAGTAGTATCCATATTTATGGGGGACATGATAAAATGAAGTACTTAGGAGTATGGATTAAAATGATTCCTGCGTAGCAGCTAAGGATATGTGGAAAGAGATTAAACAAAAGATAATACAAAAATTGAGAAATTGGTATGGATATGGATAGTAAGATACAAGCAATTAAAATATTTTTAGTCCCTTTAGTCTTATAAACAGGTTAGGCATATTTTTTTATCAATCAGAGGAGAAGCTGTGGATAGCAACTAATAAAGAACTGAAGGATTGTATCTTGGAGGAGAAGATGGCAAGAATCAAGTGGGATAAGATGATTCTTCCAATACAGCAGGGCAGATTGTTATTACCTGATTTGAAGGGGTATTTTAGAGCTACACAGTTAAGGCTTCCATACATAGCACAAGCAAAAACTTATAATTCAAAGTGGAACGGGATAATGATGAAATGAGGGGAAGCTCACTGAGATTTTGGATGCAGATCTTTATGAAGAATAACAATAATCATACAGAATACTACATTCATAAAGTAGCAGAAAGTATACTAAAAATTAAGCCAACACGGGAATGGAGTAAGGAGATTCTGCTGATATGGATGACTGTAATTATGGATATAGGCAATAGGCAAGAGGGGGGCTGGAATTTATTGGAGAAAACTGGCAAATGAACCAAGGTATTGGGAGTAAATAATTAGAGAGGGAAAGGTAATTGAATGGGAAAACAACAAAAATTTATTTGGACTACAGGTTAGAGATTGCCTTCCCTATCAAGGATTGATATCAGAGTATAGGCAAAGAGAAAGAAAAAGGGGGTCCTAAATGAAACACCAGCACTGATATAGTTTTAGTAGAATCTAGAATAGGAGCTAATGTTAAAAAAGGAATAATTAGTAGAGCTATAAAATATTGCATGATAACTATAAGAATCAATCAGAGTAGGTTAGAAAGGATTGGGAAGACATATTGGATAATCGATGATGGAGAAGACCAATGAGCAGGAAGTGAACTTTGAGCTCAAAGTACATTCTAGTGATCACTGTTTTTTTCTTGCCACTCCTTCCTCATACAGTTCTGCTTATCTTCCAGAAAATGTGCTGTCTACTACCCTAAGATGCTACCACTACTAAACAATGTTTATGTAGACTCAATGTTGTTTACACACACACTGTTTTTTTTGTTCTTAAAGAACTGACACACTGGATGCACAAGAACAAATCCTGCTCTCTGCCTCTGCCCACCTCATGCATATATGTCTTGAGTGACAGACATGCATGTTCTGAGATGCAGCATAAGTGCACACCTTACAAGACTCAAAATGGAGGATAGAAGTAAATTGAAAATGTCTGCCATCAGAGAGTCAACAATTGGGGGGGATTAAAGGGGTAATCAGCCCCACTGGCATGCATGTGCACATTTCAGTTACATTGAATTTACAAGGGTGGTATATAACAACTTTGTATTTTCCCTAACCCTGCCTGTAGGGAGGGCGCTGCACCCTTTATCTCCTAATTAGTGCATTTTAATAGTCTACTTTCCCTCTGACTCATTTCTGAGCATTTCATTTTTTTATTTATTTCTATAATTATCGTTCCATATTTACTAAAGGTTTAGCATTTGTTTCTTTTTATTCATTTAAAAGCTGGGATGCATATAGCCATGGACATGAATGGCCAAAAAAGACTGTCAGTTAATGAAACCACTCCCTGTCTTGTGTGAAAGCTACAGGGTGGTACATCTTTGAAAAATAACCAAGTGCTGATTTTTAAGTAACAACATGTGGGTATCACTAGTTATTACATGTATGTGTATGTCTCCATGGGGTGGTTGTAACTGAATGATATAGGTGCATGTGACTGAAGAAGGACAGATAAGTATGATTTTGTGTAAATTTGCACAGCTACGTTATGAAGGGATTGTGCACATTTTTATGCCTAAGAGCCATGGTTAATTATTTTGGACATGAATATCAGGGTTCTTCTTCTCTATAGGAACTTTGAATGGCTCATTGTTACTAAGAAAACAGAGTGTGCTGTTTCTGAAGAACAGTTTATATCCCCAAGAGATGAGAGAAACTTATGGAATGGAGAGAGGAGTTTGGAAGCTGTTTTGAAATGAGAAAAAAATATGGTAAAACACTTCACAAGTGTTATTTTTGTGACTAGTGAGAGAGGGAACATTAAAATAGGATGGGCAGCCTAAATCATGTTTCTTTTATGAGAACTTTTCTCATTTAATTAATTATTGTGACAAGATATAGTGTAAGCAGTGTGGGGAGAAAGGATTTACACAAGAAGATGTGTGGCTAAATGCAGGCTGTGTTGAAAAAAGTAACACTTTTGGATGAACTTTCAAGAGCAAACAGTAAATAATGAAAAAGAAGAAAGGGATGAAAACATACTTGAGGAAGAAACAAGATACTGAAGGGGAGGGTGGAATAGGTGAAAAAAAACTCTAGAAGAAAAAATATAACTGGGAAAAAGGAAAAGAGTTAGCATGCAGGAAGTGAGGTCAGGAGAAAGGACTGACGCTAAGAATTTTTTTGAAGTTCTATCTAGTGAAAAATTTGATTCTGAGGATCAGGGATTATTTGTCACATTTTGGAGACCCTGGATTCTCTTGGTTAGAAACCTCTGTGGTCTCTTCAGTTGCTGCAGGTGTCTGGTGAGATACATACAGAAGAGAGCATTGTACTCAATTAATGGTCTGATAAGGGTCGAGTACAGCAGAGTTATAACTGTCTTAGTCTTGGATGCGATGCCTTTATTTATGAGATGTGCAATGTAGAAGGCTTTCCTTACCACTATGGACACCTGGCGATCGAAGTTTAGATCTGTGTATCCAAGTCTCACACCACTGGGTTTGAGCTTAGAGTGGTGCTATCTATATCATAATTAGCAGGGTCTACATGTTTGCCAAAGGGGATAATGAGGCATTTTTTTGCATTTATTTTTAGTCCGTGACTTTGACACCAATCATTTGTCTGTATCAGCCCCTTCTGTAATATGTTGGCATCGTTGGGGGACTCAATGATTGCACCCAGTTTGCAGTTATCTGCAAACTTGGAAAGCCACAGGGCATCTACTTCTGCCTGGACCTCAGAGAAATAGATTCCAAACAGTAAAGGACCCAGCGTAGATCCTTGTGGTACCCCACCGGTAACTGATCTACTGGTGGAGGTGGACTCCCCAACTTTGGCAGTGTGCATTCTGTTGGTGAGCCAGATGGCTACCCATCTAGTGACATATGGGTTAATCCCCAGTTGGGAGAGTTTCTCAATGATCCCTGAGTGGGGGGTTGTGTCAAAAGCCTTGGCTAAATCAAGATAGGTGGTATATACTGCTTTGCCCTCATCCAGAGCTTTGGTGACATTTTCAAAGAAGTCCACCACGTTTAATAAGCAAGACCTACCCATGACGAAACTAAACTAGGTCGGGTCAAGAGTTTGAAAGTCACCCGTGTCCTTGTTGATAAGGCTTATGATGATTCTTTCCATGGCCTTGCAGATAAGGCTGGTTAGGCTTATGGGTCGATAGTTTCCTTAGTCGGTTGATGGACCCCCTTTGTGCAAGGGGATTACTGTTGCTGTTCTCCACTCTGCCGGAACAAAGCCAGTGCTCAGCCTATGGTTAAAGAGAGTGGCAAGTGGTTCTGTTAGGTCCTGTTTTAGATTGTTTAGTAAGCAACCTGGGATGTTATCTGGTCCTACAGAAGCCGTGTTTTTGGCCTTGGAGAGCTCCTGTATGACCTGCTCTTTGGAGATACTCACTAGTGGTTGTCAGGAATGCTTTCAGGTATGGCTGGTGGGGATGGGGGGGGGGGTGAAGTTGTTGCCAAATCTGTCAGCCAATAGGTTGGCAATTTCCTCAGGTTCAGTGTGAGTGGTACCATTCACTATAAGTTTGGCACACAGCTGGGCATTCCTTTTAGGTTTCAGACGTAGCTAAAGAATGCCTTATGGTTGTCTTTAGCTAGGGATGCTAATTTAGTCTTGTAACTAGCCTTAGAGGACTTTACAAGATATCTGATTTGCTTGTTCAAGCTGTGGAGGTTATTCTTCCTCTGTTGAGTAAGTTCCCTCTTGTTCTTGGATATCAGTTTCTTTCTTTTGTTATGCAACTTATTTATACTTACAGTCCACCTGGGTGGCTTGTTTTTTTGGGAAGACCTAGTTTTAGTCCTGTCGGGGACAGCTGAGTCAATACATTTGTTTATGTGGTGATACTCTGCATAGACGTCATTGCTGGCTGTGTTAGCAGAGGAATTGAAACTTTTTATACCATTGCTTTTTAGGCTATAGTTTGCTTTGGAGAAATTTGTCAGTTTTTTTTGCTCCTGTGGGGGTATCAGGTCTGATCTTTACTTCAAACAAAACTGATTTATGGTCTGACCTTACCAGAATAGGCAACACACATGGGGTAGTCCAGTGCCCCCCCCCCCATGTTGGTGAGCACTTGGTCTAGGACATATGAAGCCCTTGTGGGGGTGCAGACGTACTGTTCCAGGGCATTTAAATTATCAAAATCCAGGAACCTTAGCATGATCATGTTTGTGCTCATGTAAGTCAACCAGTCGATGGAAGGATAGTTGAAATCTCCCATGACCAAGGTGTTTTGCTGTATACTGAGTGGCTCTAGCAAGTCCGGGTAGGTGGTGTGCTTCTTTTGGGTCATGGTGGTGAATCTGTAGCTAGTGATGATGTGATAGGTATTTTGCCTATAGTTATTTGGACCTGGAGTAGTTCAAGAGAGCTATGGTGTTTTACTAATATCAAGGTGTATTTGGATTTAATGAAGATAGATACATCTCCACCTTTGGTTCTTTTACACTCGTTTTGAGGTCTTAATGTGTGAAAGGCATTGTAGCCTTGTACAGCCGGGGTGCTGTCTGCAGCCTTAAACCAAGTCTCAGTGACTGTACAGATGTCAGCATCTTCCAAGGTGAGAAGTGCTTCCAGGGAGAGCAGTTTAATATTTAGGCTCCTAGCATTTAGCAGCATGACCTTTAGTTTGTCTCTAGTGGATTTCTTTACGTCGGAAGGTTTGTTGTTTTGACATTGTCTAAAAAAAGCAATATGGGGGAGGCAAGCTTCTTTGTCAGTATCCAAAAGCCTTGAGAAGACAGGTAAAGCCTGTCACTGGCAAAGCAGAGTGGTCTGTTATGTTGACCATATCTTCCTGGGATGTCAAATACTGGATCCCCCCCTGGAGTGACACCAGAGGCTAAGACAATTATTGAAATCAATAATTTTTTGTCTGAAGTGTGGCATCATCCTAGGTGACGGTAGAATGCTACTTAGGGCTAGAGACATAAATACCTGGGACACATAATCTGAGTGTTTAGTCATGTCTCTCTTCATATAATCCCAAAAGGTACATCTCAAGTCATTCACTACATGTACTATGACAGAGTCATAAGAGTAACTTTTGATAAGTGACTTGAGTGTGTGCATGATTTGATGGATCCTGACATCTGACAGGCAGCTGACCATGACCTTCTCCTTTTCTCCTTGTCCAACCTAGTGAGGGGGACATCTGTGTGTCTCACTATTGAGTTGCCTATGACTAGGACATTAGGTTTTGAGGTGCTTTGCTTTAGGGGCTTAATTGTTGAGACACTGATATGTGTGTTATGTGGTGGATTCTACCAGTACATGAAGGTTGTTTGCACTTGGGAGGTCTCTGGTCTTTTGGTAAGCTCTTAGTGAGTACCTCCACATACATGAGTTTATGTGTCTTGACCTTATCTTATGTGAATGGAGAGGTGTGTGTGCTTGACAACCTGTTTGATGTCTTATTTATTGTTACATGAGATGACTGATTCTAGTTTCAAGGCATAGTTACATTTCAAACATACTGTATTTGTTTACTTTAGGAGCAAGTGGTTGTCAGTATCCATAACGCCATTGCTACATTGCTTCAGGATGCCCATGTCAATCAGACGGGCTGGACAAATGTTGGGAAACCGACTGCCCATAGTAGCAGGTAATTCTTAGGTACTAATTTGTGAAAGGGCAAATTAGATCAGCTATTGCTCTGGGATTAACAAGGGGACTTATTCTATAGAAGTTTGGGGATGAAAAGTGGGGCGACACTGTTGAGTGCTCAGCTGAGTTGCTTGCAGCGCATAAGTGCACAGCTGTGTTGCCTGCAGAGCAGTAGGAACCAGGGAGGGTTTCACTGACTGGTGTCTAGGGAAAAATAGTTTCTAGGCATTTGTGTCTATACAAGGCACTGCTAACTCCCATTGTACAGTGCACAGCTACATGGAAATGTGAGGCTTACACACAGGGGAAATTAAACAGTTTTAAACTAGTCTGCCAATAGAAAATCACACAATGATCCTTCCTCCAGCAATCCCCAGCTCAGACAAGGCTATATCCAAACTGTTCTGCCACAAGGGTGTAGGGAAGCCCTTCCTAATGTAAGATGGCTGGATTTTATTTAAAGTGTATGAAAAATAGGCTAGATTCAGCAAGTCTGGATCTAATCTATGCTAACTAAGCAATATTTCAGTGCAAAACAAGTGCAGGTAATACGCAGGCACAATCAGTAAAAGCAGTCAAAAATGCAAAAATTAATGCAGTAAGACAGTAAAATGCAGATGGAAACGTGCAGGTTAAACTCAAAATAAGTTTAATTTCTTGTTCTTAGCTTTGGATAGCTTGGATTCAAGCAGTAACACTCTGGACCTCTGACAAAGGATGCCAAACACAGAGCAGCTCCAGTTAATTGAGCTAAACAACACACAAATACGAGGTACAGGTAAAATTAAACAGTTTTAAACTAGTCTGCCAATAGGAAATCACACAATGATCCTTCCTCTAGCAATCCCAACTCAGACAAGGCTATATCCACACTCTTGTGCCACAAGTGTGCAGAGGAGCCCTTCTTAATGTAAGATAACTGGATTTGAGTTCAAGTGTATGAAAAATAGACTAGATTCAGCAAGTCTGGATCTAGTCTATGCTACCTAAGTAATATTTCAGTGCAAAACAAGTGCAGGTAATAAGCAGGCACAAACAGTAAAAACCATCAAGGAGGCACAGATTAATGCAGTAAAACAGTAAAATGCACACGAAAAGTGCAGATCAAACTCAAAATAAGCTTAATTTTTGTCCTTAGCTTTGGATGGCTTGGATTCAAGCAGAAACAATCTGGACCTCTGGCAAATGATGCCAAATGCAGAGCAGCTTTGGTTAATTGAGCTTAAAGCAGAACAAAGACACTTAGAATAACAGGCACAATAAGCCTTCAACCAGCAATTCCCAGCTTAGAAGATTGGAGGCTACCCTCTCCTCCTACAAGAGTGCAGACCACAAACCTTCTTAATGTAAATTAACTGGCCTGAAGCCCAAGTGCTTAAACCAGAACTAAGTCACTTTTAGAATAATAGACACAATAAGCCTTCAACCAGCAATTCCCAACTTAGAAGGATGTAAGTAAGCTATCTCTCCTGCCACAAGAGTGTAGATTGCAAACCTTCCTTATGTAAGGTAATTAGTTTTAAGTCTAAGGGCTTAAATCAAAACTAAGAGGCGTAGAATAGCAGTTACAATTTAATCAGGCTGCTAACAAGCAGTAATAAATGCAGCAGAATAAATGCAACTGAACACTTTTAAGAACAAGAAGCAAAAAACAAAATAAAGTAATAAAGTAGGGAGAAGGACAAGACACAGTAAAAGCAGCTGAATAAAGTGCAATTTTTTTTGTAAGTGTGGAGGGAGGAAACAGAAGATAATTCATGTTTAAGAGACTAAGGGGGTGGGCATTATCAACAGATCTCTCCATACTCAGTAGAATGAGCTGATGAGATGAGACTGGGAGGAATGTCCAAAATCAGATTGATTGTAGGGGCAGGCAACTCAAAAGCCACAATGCTTAAGAGTACAACAACAGTTGAGTGGGTGGGTGGTAAAAATCAAATGCAGAGAGCAGAAATAGTCTGGCAAAGAACAGCAAGCAAGTCAAATAAGCACTCCAGCTAAAAAGAATGGTGTGCTAAATGTGATGTGGATGTTATTCTGTTAGAGGATGTAAGATTCCTGACAAGCGAAGAAAGACTACAAACATTAAAACTGGAGTGGAAATACAACAGGGAACTTCAGAAGTCAACATTGGTCTAGAGTGGTTGTTTTGTGTAAATAAACAGAGAAAATACTAGATGTAATGTTGTTAAGGATAGGAAGGTTAACTGTTGAATTATGAAGTGGAGACAAAATATTTATAGCATCATATACACATATAAATCATCTTAGGCTCATCCTGCTCTAGCATTTGTGCCTGATGGAGAGTGCTTCTTAAACAATCTGAATTACAGAGCTACATAAGTATATTTTTGCACTTTATGTAATTGTTCAGTGTTTCTTATCAGCACTGCACTGGTTGTATTTATTTGCTTATCAGTACTGCATTGTTTTTATTTATCTGTGTAACAGTTCTGCCCTAGTTTACTGCACTGTTTTTATTTATTTGTTTGACTGATTTATTTACTTTTCTGTGTCTCCATTTATAAATTTGTTGATCTGTGGTTGCATTTTTGTTTTTTCTCCCACCCAATTGCTGTTGTGTTCTTATAGTTTGTGGCTTTTGCTGTTGCCCGCCCCTACTGTAAATTTCATAAAGAACACTCTTCCCAGTCCCATTCATTAGCTCATTCTACCTAATACAAAAATCATTTGGGAAGGTCAAACCCTTTAGTTCCTTAACCTTGAATTTTCTTCTCTTCCTCCCTTTCCACTATACTAAAAAAAAACACTTTATTCAGCTTATTTTGCTGTATTTGTGTTTCCTCTTTTTGTTCCATTACTTCATCTTGCTTTTCTGCTGCTTGCTGCAGCTAGTTCTCTAAAGTGTTCAATTGTATCTTTTCTGTTGCATTTGTTACTGCTTGTTTATAGCCTGTTTAAATTGTGTTATCGTAAGCCTCTTAGTTTTGGTTTAAGCACTTGGGCTTTAGGCTAACCCCATAGCTCTCCTTGACCTTCTCTCTCAGATTCTGAAAAATATGGAAGGACAATTTCCTACAGTTTCTCCTGCCAGTTTGGTTGATATGGGCATCCTGAGACAGTGTAGCAACTGCCTTATATACACCAACAACCACCTACTACTACCACCTAGGAACACAATTTGCGAGAGATGTAATTACATTAGGAACCTAGAGTCCATGCTCTCTCCCTCACCAGCTAGTATATCTGGCACTGAGAAGATTGTCAACACAATCACTATACCTCAGGCACCACCCACATCTGCATAACACACACCCACATATGTGGAGGTCCTTAACAAAAACATACCCAAACAAAGGAGACCTCTGAGGCAAAAACGTCTGAGGCAAAAACACACTCGATCTTCACAGCCCCCCACACCACATACCACACATAGTTCACACACCTGTGTCTCACAACCACCAAAGCTTAACCATAAATGAAACATATTAGTCATAGGAGACTCCATTGTGAGACAAACAGATGTGCCTCTCACCAGGCTGGATAAGGTGAAAGTCACGGTTAGTTGTCTGTCAGGGGCCAGAATCCACCATATCACACACGCACTCAAGTCTCTCAACAACAGGTGCTGTTATGACTTTGTCATAGACCATGTTGGTGTGAATGACTTGAGACATACCTCCCTGGACTATATGAAGAGAGACATGATTGAACACACTGAATATGTGTCCCAGGCAGGTATGTCCCTAGCCTTAAGCAACATTCTACCGTCACCCAGAATGATGCCTCAATACAAACAGAAAATGATTGACTTTAACAATTGGCTTAGTTTCTGGTGTCATTCCAGGGGGATCCAGTGCCTGACAGCCTGGGAAGATATGACTGACAGACCACTATGCTTTGTCAGAGATGGCCTTCCTCTGTCTCACTTGGGCTTCAGGCTTCTGGCAAAGGCACTCGCCTCCCCCATTGTGCCTTTTTCAGGGAAAAGTGATGAGATTAAAACTACTAACAAAAATTTCAACAAAACCCAAATTAAAGGTCATGCTGCTAAATGCTAGGAGTCTAAACATGAAACTGCACTCATTGCAAGCATTCTTAACCCTGGAAAATGCTGACATCTGTGCAGTCACAGAAACCTGGTTCAAAGCTGCGGAGAGCACTCCAGCCATACCTGGTTACTCATCCTATCATACATTCAGACCACAAACTGTGGAAAGTAAAGTGAAAGGAGGTGGAGTTTCAATATATATTAAAGATATATACACCTCCAGGCTGGTCAAACAGTATGACACACAGGAGACACTCCAGGTGCAGTTAACCATTGATAAGACCCCTATACAAATCATAGCTAGTTGCTGGCCCCCAAATCTGACCCAAGATGCCCAAACTGCCTATCTAGACCTCTTCAAATCTATCAAGATTCAATCCTTTACCCTGATCCTGAGTGACTTTAACTACCCAAACATAGACTGGAAGAACTACTCATGCCAGAACACAAATGCCCAGAGATTCCATGATTTTGTCAATGCAAATTCTTTGGAACAGCAAGTCAATACTCCCACAAGAGCTGATAATATCTTTGACTTGGTATTAACCAACATGGGTAACCACTGCAGCATACCTGCAGTATCATTCTCCATTGTAAGATCAGACCATAAAGTGGTCACGTTCGAAATCACCATCTCCCCCAACCCCCCTCTAGCTAGGGTCAAACAAAAAAAACTTTTCCAAAGCTGATTACAGCCTCCTAAGGGATGGTATAAGCAGCTTCACAGCCCTCTCCCCCTCTCTAGGAACTGGCACCAGTTTCCAAAACTATACCAAATTACTAAATGAACATTTATGTAGATGCATGGAATCAGGACTAAATCATCCTCTACAAGGAAAAGTAAACCTGTCTGGTGGACATCTGCAATAAATAAACTCTATAACAAAAGAAAAAAATTGCTGTCCAGGACCAAGAAGGAGCAGATGCCCAATTGGAAGCAATCAAACAAGCAAATAAGAGCACTAGTGAAATCCTCCAAAGCAAACTTCGAGTCCAAATTGGCCACATCTACTAGAGACAGTCATAAGGCCTTCTTCACATATGTCTGCAATCTCAAAGGTAGCACCCAGATCTGTTCAGAACTGGTAGTCAAGGACACCACATATACAAATGCCATAGATATAGCAAACTTTGTGGCTGACAGATTCAACAAAAATTTCACCCCTCTGTCCCCCCATCAGTAGATCAGGACATTCCCAGTACCTGCCCAATCCCTTTATATCTAGGGATCAGGTCATCACTGCTCTCTCAAAGGCAAAAAATACAGCCTCCACGGGACCCGATAACATCCCAGGCTGCATGATACATGAACTCAGGCAGGAACTTGCAGCACCATTATGTGCCTTATTCAACCAAAGCTTGAGTTCCAGCTTTGCCCCACTGAGTGGAGGACAGCCACTGTCATCCCTTTACACAAAGGTGGATCTTCCACTGATCCAGGAAATTATAGACCCATCAGCCTAACTAGACTGATCTGCAAGGCCATGGAATAGATTATCATGGACCTCGTTAACAAGGACATTGGCAACCTTCAAACACTCAATCACACATAGTTTGGCTTCGGCAAGGTGAGGTTATGTCTGTTAAATTTGGTCAACATTTTTGAGAGGGTCACCAAAGCCATGGATTAGGGGAAGACAGTGCACACCTCCTAACTTGACCTGGCCAATGCCTTCGACACTGTTCCTTACTTGGGCATAATAGATAAACTCTCTCAACTAGGCATCAATCCATATGTTATCAGATGGGTAGCTAACTGGCTCACTGATAGAAGCAACCTAGTCAAAATAGGGGCAGCCATCTCAAGCAGTAGACTCATAATGAGCAGCGTACCCCAGGGTTCAGTCTTGGGGCCTCTGTTATTTTGGGAAATACTTTTCTGATGTGCAGGCCAAAATCAGTGGGCTATGGCTGACCAAGTTTGCTGATGACTGCAAGCTGGGCACTGTCATCAATTCCCCTAGTGATGTGGACATCCTCCAAGAGGGTCTCACCCAAACAAATGACTGGTGCCAGAAACATGGCATCAAGCTGAATACCAAAATATGCATCATCATCCCCTTTGGGGAGAGTGATACCCGCACAAATTATCACATTAATAACAATGTCCTAAGCATGCAATCAGTAGTGAGGGATCTGGGCACCCAGGTTGATCGCAACCTGACTTTTGACAACAATGTTGCTTCTGTACAAAGCTTTCTACATGTCCCACTTCATAAGTAAGGGTATTTCATCCAGGGACAAGGAGGTCATAACATCCCTGTAGTCTTCCCTTATAAGGCCCATTATTTAGTACAATGCCCCGTTCAGCATGTAATTCGCAAAACACATGCAGCAGCTGGAGAGACCACAGAGGTTCCTCACCAAGAGAATCTATAGCCTCAAAAATCTACCATACACAGATAGGCTAAAAGCCCTATCCCTCTACTCAGTTTCATATGAATCTGTAATCTCAGGGGTGACCTCTGTCTGGAATACAAGGTGATCTCAGACCCCACCTTCATTGGACTGCTGCATATCCGCAAGTCAAGCTCCACTCGAGTAACTCGCACACGTGGCCTCAACCTGGTCTGTGACATCAACAGGACTTGCTGGCAAGACAGATTTGTGTCCCAGAGATTCCCCCATCTGTGGAATAGACTCCCTCTCCACATCAAGCAGAGTATGTCTTTACCCCTTTTTAAGTGCAACCTGGATAACTGGATGGGAAACAGAAAATACATCCCTGGGATTCCACCTGTGTCCCCGCTGGACAGGGGATTTGGGTGCTGACATGTCTAAACGTGAGCTAAACTCTTGGCTAGGCTTATAAGGGCCTCAAGGCCAATAACCTAGTAACTTCCTATGATCATATGAATGATCCAGAGGGAAGCACAATGTAAGAAAATTCCACTGTTGTTGGTTGGTCTTGATGCAGAGAACGGATATGAAAGAGTAAGCTGAGATTTTATGAGTAGGGAAATGAAAGAATTCTCATTCCCTGATAAAATAATACAGTTGATTATGAGGATATATGAGGGATCAGAGGTGAAAATTGAAGTGTGTGTGAGGGGTTTCCTCTGTGATAAGTTCTTTTTGAGCAGTAGAACCAGGTAGGGGTGTACTTTTTCTCCTTTTTATTTACAATATATTTATAACCATTAGCAAACAAATAAGGAACTCAGAAATTCAAGGAAATATTTGGTATGGCAATCAAGAAAAGTTGGCATTATTTGCAGATGATATAATTTTGTACCTGATGAAAACAGAAAAGTATATTTCAGTGCTTTCAAGTCTTTTTCAGATACAAAATTAAGGAAGATAAAACAAAAGCGATGTCTGTAAACTATGTACTTACACACAAATTGGTTCAGCAGTACATATATATATATATATATATATATATATATATATATATAGGGACATGACAAAATTAAGTACTTAGGAGCAGGGATTAAAAAAGGATTCTGTTATGGCAGCTAAGGATATATGGGAATAGACTACACAAAATATAATACAAAAAATGAGAAATTGGAAGCGCTGTTTTATAGGCATGGCTTAGTGGTAGGTCATACAGACTAATGTAACCAAGGTCCTGGGTTCGAGACTGACAGTGGGGATTTTTTTGGGTTGGGAGGGTGGCCTAATGGTTAAGGTGTTTGCCTTACAAACACAAGGTGCAGGGTTTGAATCTCACAAGGGATAATTGGCTAGGCTTAAAATGGCTCGCAAGGGCAGTTAGCCTAGTACTAACCTATGAACCTATGAACCTATGAACCTATAAATATGGATAGCAAGATACAGACAGTGAACATGTTTTTAGTCCCTTTAGTTTTATACACGGGTCAGGCATATTTTTATCAACTAGAGGAGAAGTTATGGATAGCAGTTAATAAAAGGTTGAAGGATTTTATCTGGGAAAGGAAGACGGCAAGTTAAGTGGGATAACCTGATCTTTCCAAAAGAGTAAGGTGGTTTTGGATTACCTGATTTGAAGGGGTATTTCAGAGCTGCTCAGTTCAGTTAAGGCTCCTATACATAGAACAAGCAGAAAACTATAATTCAAAGTGGAAAGCAATGATTATAAAATGGGGGAAAATAAAATAAATAAGGAAAGACTGGGATTTTGGATGCAGATTCTTAAAGAGAATTACAATAACTATAATGAATGTTATATTCATAAAGTAGCAGAAAGTATTCCAAGAGCTAAGCCAACATGGGAATGGAGAAAGCAGATTCTGCTGATAGGGATTACTGGAATTAGGGGTACAGAGAATAGACAAGAGGGGATGGAATTTACTGCAGAAAACTGGCAAAGGAACCAAGATGCCGGGAGCAAATAATTAGGGCGGGAAAAGTAATAGAATAGGAACAGGCCAAGAATTCATTTGGACTGCAGGCTAGAGATTGTCTTCCCTATTAAGGACTGATATCAGAGTATAGGCAAAAAGAAAGGAAGAAGGAGATCCTAAGTGAAAGACCAGCACCGGTAGAGTTTTTAGTAGAATCTAGAACAGAAGCTCCTATTAAAAAAGGGATAATTATTAGACCATATAAAATATTGCAAGATAACTATAGGAATTAATCAGAGGAGGTTAGAGAAGATTGGAAGGAGAGACTGGATAAGCAATTCACAAAGAAATAATAGAAGGATATATGTCATCATCATCAACCCCCTTTCTCCCATTTTCTACATGGGGTCACGGTGTTGTGTCAACTGTCACCATCTCTGTCTATTCAATGCCGCTCATGCCTCACTGTTGCAGGTCTTCTCTCACACAATCCATCCATCTTTTTGCTCTTGCATTCTTCTTGTCTGCTCAGATCATCTTCACCAGATTGTCTTCTGCTTTTCTGCACTTTTGCCCAAACAACCATAATGTGTTCTCTTGGACCTCTACTGCAACTGGAGATCTTTGGCTTTTACACTTATGTCCTCATTTCTTCTTCTGTCTCATAGTGTGCATCCCACCACCCATCTCAAGGACTTCATCTCCGTCACCTCTAGCTTCTACAACTGCTCTGCCTTTACTGCCTAGTTTTCTGTACCGTACAGCAGTATTGGTAGCATCACTGTTTTGTATACCTTATTTTTCAACTTCTTTTGCATTCTTCTGTCATATATACTACATCTAACACTCTCTGCCAGTTAGCTGCAGCCCCTCTGATTCTAGATCTGACCTCCTCATTCAGACTTCCCTTTTCCTCAACTACCCCTCCCAGATACTTGAAGCTGTTAAACTGTTTCACTGTTTTCCCTTCTATCTCAGTTCTCAGCTTCTTTTGAACTCCACTTGCTGCCATTACAGCTGTCTTATCTGTACTCATTTTCATTCCATGTGCCTTCAGTTTTGCATTACATTCCCCTATCCTTTGAAGACAAGAGTCTGCCTGTAATGCCACATCAACTGCATAGATAAGCTTTGCTGATCTGTCCCCTTCAACCTGTTTGCCAATGTAGTCCATCACTAGTGTGAACAGCAGTGGGCTCAGAGCTGAACCCTGATGCACACTCACTCCCACTGGGAACCTCTCTGTGACACTGAACACTGTTCACACTTGAGTCATTGGGTCCTTGTACATAGCTTGCACTATTTCTACAAATGTTTCTGGGACTTCAAACCACAGCAGGACTGCCCAAATAAGCTTTCTGCGGACCTTGTCATATGCTAACTCTAGGAATGCCCAGTTGGACTCTTTCCTCAGCTCTAGCATCTTCTCAACTATCTGTTTCATTGCAAACTTTGGGTAAGTTATGCTGCATCCTGATCTGAATCTGAACTGCTTATCTCCCCTCTCACTTTCTACTACTTTGCGTATTCATGTATCATTTACCCTCTCCAGAAATTTCATGTAATGTGACAGGGGTTTCATACCACTGTACTGCCCACAGTTGTGAATGTCCCCTTTGTTTTTGAACACTGGCAACAGTATGCTTATTTCCCAGTTGTCTGGGATACACCTTTCCCTCCACACTGCTATGAGTACAGTCAGGATCCATTTTCCCCCTATCTCACCCAGCATCTTTATCATATCTGCTGTGACCTCATCTGAGCCTGCTGCTTTCCTTGACTAAATTTTCCTTTATGCTATTCTTACTTCTTCTAGGGTGGGCTCTTCTTCTCTCATTGTAGGCTGTGTCTAGGGTAGTGCAGCTACTGTGGGGTTTTCTTCATTTAGAAGCTGCTGGAAGTACTCCTTCTACCTGCCTTTGATGTCCTATGGGCTGGTAAGCAGGTTGTTGCTGGCATTCCTTATGAAGGGTGTCTTACCATCTTCTTTATTTTTCTGTATTTGCCTTGCAACCTGATACAGTTTCTTTGTGCCACCTACTGAGTCACTTTCTAGAAGCTGATAGAGTGCCTCTGATGCCTTGTTCTTTGCTATTGCAACTCCTTTCTTAGCTTATTTGTTAGCCAACCAGTATTCCTCCCTAGCCTGGTCCATCTTTTCTATCTCCCTCTTTTTCCTGTACTCCTTCTTTCTTTTGACAACTTTCTGGACTTCTGCATTCCACCACCAGCTTTCCTTATGTAACTTATTTCCATACCTGGCTCAGCCACATATCTGTTCTGTAGCCCTCACACATGCTGTTTTGAGGCACTGACATTCTTCTTCAACTCCAGCTATTTTCTCCTCTTCTTGGGTGCTAGAGCCCTGAGTAACTCTGTGAACTGTTGCACTTTCTCTCCAGTCAACTTCCAGGTCTTCAGCCTGGTCTCTGTTGACCTTACAGCCTTTTCTGACCACTGCTTGCACCTGACTGTGGCTACCAGTGGTTTATGCTATGGGACGACTGTTTCACTGAGAATGACTTTGCAATCACTGATTCTACCCCAGTGCCTTTTCCTTACTAGAAGGAAGTATACCTGAGTTGCATGTTGGCCACTCTTCTATGTGATCTTATGACTGCCTCTTTTTCTGTACTGCAGTCAAACATTTAGTAAAGGTGGGAAAGCTTAAAACATTTTGCTACGATGCACGGAAGAAATAAAATAAGAAAATTAAGTCAGAATGAAATTACTATTAGACAAATAGTTACTGTGTGATTTTTGAATGGCAGCATACAGCATCAGCTAAGGGGAAAATGCTTTGTTTGTGGACAGTGATCAGATTCAGTTTCAAAGCTAAATGACATTTTTAGAGAAAAGATGGAAATTATTTTATAGAATATTATGATATTTGTTGTCAAATGGTTCCTTTGTAAATCACAACTACCCCAAAGCAATGCTTTCTTGTGAAGTGAGGGAAAATCTGTGTGATCATAAAAGTACACCTACATAAGTACACACACAAAAAAACCCCTAATACAGACCATATGAAAAATAATTATCAGTTGGGGGAAAGACATGTAGCACCAAGCATGAAATAAAAAATACTATTCCCTAAACTTGAATAATTGTTAGACACATTTTTACAAATCAAGCACCTAGTGAAGTACATATCATTTTACTGGTGCAGATGTTCCATGTCTGAGTGTAACTACATAGCATCTCTGACTGAGTAAAATGAAGTCATTCAAAAAATCTAATAGCCCATGGCTGGAGGAATACAAAAGGACAAACTGTAAACTCTTAGCGCTTCCTGTAACAACCCACCCCACTTTAGTTTTTGTAATTTGACTTGTGGTATGCTAACAAGCTTCTCTGAAAACCCTGCCTCTGTGTGAACATGTGACTTTACACAACACTGAAATGTAAACAAAGTCATCTAGCAAAAATCTAAGATAATGTCCCTTTAACTCTTTGTCCTTCTTTAGATATTGGAGGGGATGGGAGTTCTTCAATACTGTCTGCACATGTTTTTGTGGACTTGGAAAAGGTATACAGTGGATATAAAAAGTTTATACACCTTTGTTAAAATGCCAGGTTTTTGTGATATAAAAAATGAGACCACAATAAATCATTTCAAAACTTTTCCCACCTTTAATGTGACCTATAATCTGTACAATTTAATTGAAAAACAAACAAATCTGTTAGGGGTAAAAATATAAAAAATAAAAAACGTACAATAAGCTGGTTGCATATGTGTGCAGACCCTTAAACTAATACTTTGTTGAAGCACCTTTTGATTTAATTACAGCATTCAGTCTTCTTGGGTAAACACCTGCCATAAATTAAAGAGACTCTGATTAAGCCCAAATAAAGTTCTGCTGTCCTAGTAAGATTTTACTGACATTTACTCAGTTGCCTGCTACAGCAAAAGCCATGGTTCCCAGAGAGCTTACAAATTATCAAAGGGATTTCATTGTTGAAAGGTATCAGTCAGGAGAAGGGTACAAAATAATTTCTACAGCACTGGATATACCATAGAACACAGTGAAGACAGTCATCAAAAAGTGGAGAAAATATTGGACAACAGTGACGTTGCAAAGAACTGGATGTTCCTCCAAAATTGATGAAAAGACAAAACAAAAACTGGTCAGGGAGGCTGCCAAGAGACCTACAGCAACACTGAAGGAGCTGCATGAATTTTTTGGCAAGTATTGGTTGTGTCCTACATGTGACAACAATCTCACATATTCTCCATATATCTGGACTATGGGGTAGGGCTGCAAGATGGATGCCTTTTCTTACACAGAAAAACATCCTGGCCTGGCTAAAATTTGCAAAACAATACATCATGTCTCCCAAAAGCATGTGGGAAAATGTGTTATGGTCTGATAAGACCAAGGTTGAACTTTTTGGCCACAATTCCAAAAGGTACGTTTGGCGCAAAAAACAACACTTGTTATCACCAAAAGAACACCATCCCCACAGTGAAGCATGGTGGTGGCAGTATCATGCTTTGGAGTTGCTTTTCTTTAGCTGGAACTGGGACTTTAGTCAAGGTGGAGGGAATTATTAACAATTCCAAATACCAGTCACTTTTGGCCCAAAACCTTCTGATGTCTGCAAGAAAGCTGAAGATGAAGAGGAATTTTACCTTTCAACATGACAATGACCCCAAGCATACATCCAAATCAACATAAGAATGGCTTCACCAGAAGAAAATTAAAGTTTTGGAATGGCTCAGCCAGAGCCCAGACCTAAATCTAATAGAAAATCTGTGGGGTGTGTGATGCCCGTGCCCTGGCCCAGCAATCAAGGAGCCTCAATCCTCACCATTAACACCAGTGAGGGGCGTCTCATATAGGAGGAAAGGATAACAAATACACACAGTAAAGTGCAATTTTCCTTAAGGGCACACACAGATCACAGTCAGTCTGGGGCTGGTCACTCTCTTGCTCTCCAGGTCCCCAATAAGACTCCCCACTGGCACAGCTATAGGGTCCAGATCTCAGCCTAGTGGGCAAGCTGAAACCTCCAGCACCCTCTCTGTCCAATCAGTGCTTCGTGTCCCTGCCCAAGTAGCTGACACACACACACACACACTTTGAGGAGAGTTTATACAACTACACAGACACTTCTGGGGAAGGCTGGCACAGGTTCTCCAACTGTGCCCCTTTTCCCCGGACTATACGGTAGTACCAGCTGCCACCACCCACTAATAGTTATCAGCTACTCAAAGGCCCTTAAAAGGGTGTCCAATTATTACTCTGCAATATTATTATCCAATTGATAGTATAGCCCAGGTCTAAAGCTATTGAAGTGGCTTTGCACAATTTTACCAAAGGCATGCAAGTACCCTAAAGAGCTTAAATTATCTCTACAAAAACAGCCAGAGTTGAAAGGGTTTAAATTTTTTAATAATAAATAGTCAAAACACAAGACAATACTTTTTACTACACATTGCTAGTCAGGAGTTCAGAGATCACAGAGAAATACTTAAAATAATTCAGTAGTACAGGCCTAACATCACAGAAAAACACTTAGTCTAATCTTTCCTAGTTTCTAGCTATTTCTAAGAGAAAACACAAGTCTAAGATAAACTTACATATAGAGCAAGAGTGCTGGTGAGTTGGATGGTCAAGACAAAAATGCTAAATGCTCTCTGATTCTATCTGTTTTTAAAATCGCATTCCTGGTTCACATTACATCATTCTTCACACTTCCCTGGGTTCCCAGGCTAACAGAAACTATATTTACATTCTTCACCTCTGGGCAGAAACCAGAGCAAAAAAGGACATCTATGCATGCAAATTCTGGCCATTAACTCTGACCTTAAAACAATAGGCAGGATGCCTCACTCTAAACTTACTGACTCTGAGTTTTAACATCAAGGGGTCACAACATGCTTTACTTGGTCAGCAGAGTGCACTGTTGTTACATTTATTTCCAGTTCCACATGTAACACTATTTTTACCATTTAAGACAACGAGCCTGTGGTTTACATTAATATTTACAGATGTCAGAATTATCTCCAAAATTCTATCTGGTTAGGCTGGCAGCCTTCACCTATTTTCACCCAACCTTCATACCTGGAGAACTCAAGCTAGTTTTTCAAGTGACCCATGAGAAATGCTGCTTGAGGGAGTTAGGTCTATCCGAGTGTGCCTTACCCCATTCCCTGTCTTGAGAGCCCATCTGCATTGGCATTGCTAATCCCACTGAGGTGCTGCACGGACATATCATATGCTTGCAACCCCAGGCTCCATCTTAACAATTTGGCATTTTGCTGGCTGGCTCTGTTTAACCATGTTAGGGGGTTGTGATTTGTCATAACAGTGACTTCCTTCCATACAGATAAGGCTGAAGTTTCTGCAGTGCCCACACTATGGCTAGACATTCCTTTTCTACAGCTGCATAGCATTCCTCCCTGGGTTGGAGCTTACGACTGAGATAAACCACTGGGTACTCTTCCCCCTCTGAAGAAATATGTCTAAGTACAGCCCCCACCTCATGGTTCAAAGCATCCACCTGCACAACAAATTCTTTGCTGTAATCTGGACTGGCTAACACAGGGGATCCTCCCAAAGCTTATTTAAGCTTCTGGAATGCCTGCTCACATGCTGGGGTCCACACTACCTTATCTGGCCTGTTCTTCCTTGTCAGGTCTGAGAGGGGAGCAGCTATGGTACTATAACTGGGGACAAACTTTCTGCAGTACCCTGCTGTCCACAAAAATGCCCTCACCTGCTTTTTAGTAACGGGTACAGGCCATGCCTGAATGGCTTCCACTTTAGCAGGTCCTGGCCTTATCTTACCACTCCCCACTCTATGTCCTAGGTAGGAGACTTCTGCCATACCCTCTGACATCTGAAAAAAGATCCAACGCGTCACTGAAGACTAAACCACACAAATTTATTACAAGTAAACGTAAAGCGCTTTTCGTCGCTCAATGTTTGAGCGACTTCTTCAGAGTCTTCTTTAGTTTTGAACAACAACTTCATGCAAAGTCACATAGACTTCAGTTTAATCATTACTTTTATTCTACTTTTACTTTTATATATATATATATTTCCTTACAGGACATTGTTTTAAGACTTGTACTAAAACGTTTAGTCTGACTATGATGAACAATTGACCTAGCCAAACTGTACTTTAGTATCTTATATTATACTTAAAACTAACCTTTTACTTTATGTTGGCTTTTTCTATATATAAGTGAGCATAGAGTTACATGTTGTGAGCTGATTAAGATTAATTATAATTAAGTGGTTTTAGAAATTTAATTTAATTTCATCTATTTTAATAGAAACATATACATATTTAAAATTTCATTGTGTATATAAATACAGAACACTTTTTTATATATATTTCTTTACTGCTGTTGCAAGTTGAGTGTTTACAATTATTGCTTTAAATTATTTTAAATTGTTAATTGACACTTAATGATAATGACTTTAGTGACGTGAGTGTATAAATACGTAATTTAATCAAGTTTTTAATGTCTGAAGAAGTCGCTCAAACATTGAGCGACGAAAAGCGCTTTACGTTTACTTGTAATAAATTTGTGTGGTTTAGTCTTCAGTGACGCATTGGATCTTTTTTCAGTGAACTCAGTTTGTTTCAAGTACCCAGTATACCCCCTGACATCTGCTTGGCCCTCTGTAGTCTGCCCAGCACCTCCCTGACATGCTGAAGGTGCTCTAGCCAGGAATGGCTGTAGACGGCAATATCATCTAGGTAAGCAAGGGCAAACCTTTGTGCTCCTGCTAGGAAATGATCTACCAGCCTCTGGAAAGTTGCTGGGGCATTCTTCATCCCAAAGGGCATCTTTGTGAACTCATACAAGCCAAAAGAAGTCACAAAGGCTGACTTCTCTCTAGCACTGGGAGTCAAAGGCACATGCTAATAACCCTTGGTAAGATCGATAGTTGTAAGATACTTAGCCCCACCCAGCTGCTCTATGGTCTCATCTGTCCTAGGCATGGGGTAAGCATCTGACTCTGTGTGACTATTTAATTTCCTGTAGTCCACACAGAACCTGGTGCTGCCATCCTTCTTTGGCACCAACACCATTGGGGAGGCCCAGGGACTGTTGGACTCTTGAATCACCCCTAGTTCCAACAGCTCATGTACCTCCTCCCTCAGAGTTTGTTTGAGTCTCTCAGGCACTCTACAAGGGGCCCGCTTAATAGGCCTTTGGGGTCCTGTATCCACCTGGTGCTGCCCCAGGTGGGTACACCCTGGTTTCCCAGTGAACATGTCCCCAAATTCCTGCAACACTGCTCGGATTTCTCGAACCTGGGTAAGAGATAGCTGCTGGGACATCGCTACCCCTTCCACTGAGGTGTCAGCCTGAGCCTCACTGAGGAGATCAGTCAACAGATCTCCCTCAGACTCCTCCTGCAATCCACTGCAAATGCTCAGCACAAGGGCCTCAATATCATGGTTAGGTTTCATTATGTTAACATGGTACAATCTGTGCTCCAGCCTTCTGCCTAGCAGTTCCACCATGTAGTTAACATCACTTACCTTTCTTACCACCTTGTGGAGTCCCTCCCAAGCTGCTTGTAGCTTGTTGTGTCTGACAGGAATGAGAACCATTACCTGCTGCCCCACAGCATACTCTCTAGCTCAAGCATTCCTGTCATACCACACCTTTTTCTGTTGTTGGGCTTCTGCCAGGTTATCCTGGGCCAAGCCCGTAAGTTCCCTGAGCCTTGTCCTGAGGTTTAGGATGTATGCCATGACAGACTCCTTGTGAGACTCACACCCACCTTCCCACTCATCTCAAATTAAATCTAGGGGTGACCTCACCCTATGCCCATACAGCAACTCAAAGGGTGAAAAACCTGTGGATTCCTGGGGAATCTCTGTGTAAGAAAACAACAGATGGGGCAAATATTTGTCCCACTCCCTCCTAAACTGATCTGCAAATGCCCGTAGCATGGCCTTGATTGCAGAGTTTAACCTATCAACAAGATCATTAGTCTTTGGATGGTAGGGTGTGGTCTTCATGTGCTTCACCCCACAGGACTTCCACAGAAAAGGCAGCAGGTCTGACATGAAATTGGCACCTCTCAGTCAGTATTTCTTTTGGGAAACCTACCCTGCTGAAAATCTCTAACAACGCATTTGCCACCTTCTCTGCCTCGGTGGAGGACAAAGTCACTGCCTCAGGGTATTGTGTAGCATAATCCACTACCACTAGGATATACTTTTTCCCTGTAGAACTTGGGGTACTCAGAGGACCCACAATATCCATAGCTACCCTCTGAAATGGCTCCTCAATCACAGGCAAAGGCATCAAATGAGCTCTCACCTTGTCTCCTGCCTTGCCTACCTTTTGGCACTGCTCACGGGTCCTGCAGTACCCTGTTACATCTCTGGAAATTCCAGGCCAATAGAAGTTCTGCATAATACACCTCTTTGTACGTTTTATGCCTATATGACCTGCAAAGGGAATATCATGGGCTATGGCTATAAGCGCCAGATGGTAGGCTATAGGCACGACTAACTGCTGTACTGTCTCACCTTCTAGCCCTCTCTGAGGTGTCCACCCTTTGCACAGTAAACCTTTGTCCCAGTATACAGATTCCCCCTTTCCTTGAGAATCAGGTGCCTCCCTAGCTACATGCCTCAGGCCTTGCAATGTAGGGTCTGAGAGCTGAGCCTGTCTCAAATCTCTCCTTGTAACCCTTCCCAGCTCCCCTTCCAGAGGAAGTCTGGCATCCTCTGACAGTGGTGCCTCACTGTCAGCCTGGGTACTACTACTCACCTCTACCTTTGCAGTCATTCTGTCCAAGGGACCATCAGTACCCCCAAGCAGCTGTGGCTTACCTTCAGTCTCACTGCTACAGGGTAGCTCCCTCCCTGAAGTAACCACCTCACCAGTCCTGGCTGCAAGTATACAGTCTGTCTGGGTCTCCCCAAGGCTACCAGACCCACATGCCTGTCTCTTAGCCTGACTGCATGTAACTGCATAAACACATAGTACTGCCTCATCCAAATCCTTCCCTATCAGGACATCTGCAGGATGGTAGTTTGGTAAACTTGTTCTCTCAAGACAACCTACTATTGGCATTTTGTCTTTCCCACTTACTGGCTCCCTCACCTTTTGTTCCCCACCTTGCCTCCGTGGACACCTGAATGCCACATGGCCCCACTGGTTGCATTCAAAACATTTAACCTTACTCCTGGCCGTGTTCCTGGACTAGTGGCTTCCCCTGCTACTGGCAGATTCTATTGGGGCAGTCCGTGCTGCCCACCATGGGTTCCTTTAGACCCATTAGCAGTACTGGGGGTCCCTTTCCTGTGCAGGGCTACCCTGCTTGCCAGGTACAGGTCTCCCTTCTTCCCCAACTCATCTGAAGTGGCACATTGCCTATCAGCTAACCAGATCCTCATGTCCTCAGGCAAAGTGCTAAGGGCTTGTTCCCTCACCAAAATATCTGCCAGCCCTTCAAAAGTGGTGATCTGACATCCACTCACCCACCTATGGAAATAAGTGCTCAGTTCAGCAACATATTCACACACACTTTCATCTGCCTTACGTCTATACTCACAAAACTTTTTCCTATGTGTTTCAAGGGGTCCACTACAGAATCCTGAAAGCTCATAATCCCGAAGCCCAAAACCCTGAGACCAAAATCCCGAAAATTCAAAATCCCGAAAGCCCAAAATCCTGAAACTCAAAATCTTGAAAACACAAAATGGACATACTGACGTCATTGTGGCTTTGCTATTGTTAGCCCTGTGGTGTTAGGTCATGCGTTGGGTTCAGGTAAGTGTGCGGTTTAAGTGAGTTAGGGTTAGGGCGCAGGTTAGGTATGTATGCAATAGTGACAAATATTGGGGTTGGGGGCGGTTTAAGTGAGTTAGGGTTAGGGCGCGGGTCAGGTGAGTGTGCGATAGTGATGGACCTTAGGGTTAGGGTTAGGGTCAAGGTCAGTTGGTAGATATTAGTGTCTTTATAGTGACATATTAGCATTATTTGTGTTTTCAGGATTTTGAGTTTCAGGATTTTGGGCTTTCAGGATTTTGAATTTTCGGGATTTTGGTCTCAGGATTTTGGGCTTTGGGATTATGAGCTTTCGGGATTCTGTAGTGGACCCGTTTCAAGTGATAGCTTAAACAATTCTAACAAGTGATTTTTAACAGTAGTATAATCAAAACATGCAACATCAGACATTTTTGACAAAACAGTTACAGCTTTACCATGGAGTAAGGGGGGTCAGGAACCATACCCAGAGCCTTTGGTCAACACCGTACTGTTTGCATACCCTCTCAAACATATGAATGAAACTATCAAAATGATCCCCCTCTTTAAACTGCCGAAGAAATTTACTGACCTTTTGTGCTTCTGGGGTCCAGTTACTCCCTTCCCCATTACCTCCATGACTCTGGTGAAGAGTCAGCATTTCCCCTCTCATGCTTCATCTGCCGCTCCTTTTCCTTGGCTTCCAGGCATAGCAGTTTTTCAGTCTCCTCAGCCTGTAGACTCCTCAGTCTCTCAGCTGCTTCTATCTCCAAACACCTAGCCTCCAACTCAAGTCTCTTTAGCTCCAAATGGATTTTTAAGTCCTCTGCAGAAAGGTTTAGCTGTCCATTCTCTGAGGGTATTATATCTCCACTGCCAATCTGATTGCCCTCCTGGTTGCTGTTTTCTGATGCAGCCATAACCAAGGCTGCAATCAGGTCTGCCTTAGTCAGGTTTCCATGCACCAGTCCACTAGCCTGGCACATTTCAGCCAGCTGGCTCCTTGTCAGCTTTTCATACTCCTCTGCTGACATGCTGCATGTTCACCCTGACTAACTAAACTAACAAAATTAATAAAATAATTGTGATCTGAACTCTGAGTATTCACTGAGTGCCTGATTTATAGTTCATAGGTTCATAGTTTAGTACTAAGCTAACTGCCCTTGCGAGCCATTGTAAGCCTAGCCAATTATCCCTTGTGAGACTCAAACCCTGCATCTTGTGTTTGTAAGGCAAACACCTTAACCATTAAGCCACCCTCCCAACACATTTAGAGTACAGTACACCTTCAAAGCTCACTGTACACAAGCTACAGGAATTCATTCTACCCACACCACTACAAGCCAATTAGTATTTGCCAACCAATTAATATGTGGTGTGGATATCCCACCACTGCCAAATAATTAATATGTGATGCCTGTGCCCTGGCCCAGCAATCAAGGAGCCTCAATCCTCACAAGTAACACCAGTGAGGGGCATCTCATATAGGAGGAAAGGATAACAAATACACACAGTAAAGTGCAATTTCCTTTAAGAGCACACAGAGATCACAATCAGTCCAGGGATGATCGCTCCCTTGCTCTCCAGGTCCCCAAATGAGACTCACTTTTGGCACAGCTATAAGGTCCAGATCTCAAGTGGGTAAGCTGAAACCTCCAGCACCGTCTCTGTCTAACAAGTGCTTTATGTCCCTGCCTAAGTAGCTGACACACACACACACACACACACACACACACACACACACACACACACACACACACACACACACACACACACACACACACACACACTTTGAGAAGAGTTTATACAACCACATAGACACTTCTGGGAAAGACTGGCACAGGTTCTCCAGCTGTGCCCCTTTTTCCCAGACTATACGGTAGTACCAGCTGCCATCACCCACTAATAGTTATCAGCTACTCAAAGGCCTTTAAAAGAGTGTCCAATTATTACTGTGCAATATTATTATCCAATAGGTAGTATAGCCCAGGGCTAAAGCTATTGGAGTGGCTTTGTACAATTTTATCAAAGGCATGCAAGTACTCTAAAGAGCTTAAATTATCTCTACAAAAACAGTTACAGTTGAAAGGGTTTAAAAATATTTAATAACAAATAGTCACAACACAAGACAATACTTTTTACTACACAGTGCTAGTTAAGAGTTCAGAGATCACAAAGAAATACTTAAAATTATTCAGTAGTACAGTTCTGACATCACAGAAAAACACAGTCTAATCTGTCTAGTTTCTAGATATTTCTAAGAGAAAACACAAGTCTAAGATAAACTTACATATAGAGCAAGACAGTGTTGGTGAGTTGGATGGTCAAGACAAAATGCTAAATGCTCTCTGATTCTCTCTGTTTTTAAAATCACATTCCTGGTTCACATTACATCATTCTTCACCCTTCCCTGGGTTCACAGGCTAACAGAAACTACATTTACATTCTTCACCTCTGGGCAGTTTCCAGTTCCACATGTAACACTATTTTTACCATTTAAGACTACAAGCCTGTGGTTTACATTAATATTTACAAATGACAGAATTATCTCCAAAATTCTATTTGCCTAGGCTGGCAGCCTTCACCTATCTTCACCCAATCTTCACAGGGTGACCTGAAGAGGGCTATGCATAAGAGATGTACTCGCAATCTGACAGATTTGGAGCACTTTTGCAGGGAAGAGTGGGCAAATATTGCCAAGTCAAGGTGTGCCATGCTGATAGACTACCCAAGAAGACTGAATGTTGTAATTAAATCAAAAGGTGCTTCAACAAAATATTAATTTAAGGGTGCACACACTTATGGAACCAACCTATTGTACATTTTTAATTTTTAATATTTTTCCTCTAACTGATTTGTTTGTTTTTCAATTGAATTGTACAAGTTATAGTTCACATTAAAGGTGGGAACATTTTTGAAATGATTTATTGTGGTCTCAATTTTTTTATATCACAAAAACCTGGCATTTTAACAGAGGTGTGTACGCTTTTTTTTTATATTCACTGTTTGTCCATGTACTCTGTCGACACATTATCATAATGAAAGTATAGTGCAGCGTTGTCCAGATAATACAGTATAAAAGTACTCCACCTCAGTCAACAAATGTAAATAAAATAAATGCTAAAGAGCTACTTGTCACATAGTAGCCTAGAGTCTTAATGAAGACATTTCTGAAACATTAGCTGCACTGGCTCAGATTACCAGCATAACACGGTGTGTTTCACAGGATCTAGCCTATCTATGTTAAGTTTTGAGAAGTGTGAAGAAAAGACAGAAGCATTATAAA
This sequence comes from Protopterus annectens, assembly GCF_019279795.1. NCBI lineage: Eukaryota > Metazoa > Chordata > Ceratodontiformes > Protopteridae > Protopterus > Protopterus annectens. Next base: position 445,154,488 of record NC_056741.1, on the reverse strand, counting down.
AGCAAGCAGTGAATAATACTGTCTGTCTTTATTGTTCATTTGCAGTTTGATCTGGGAAAAATGGTTGTAGGTGGGAGGTAATGAAGATATGGCAGATGGGCAGAGCTAGAGGTTAGGGAACATCCAGGCAAGCGGGAGCATATGGAACAGGTGTGTTGGAAATGAGGGTGGTCTGTCTGGAAGAATGGCCATTAACAGCCAAGTGAGAAAGAAGGAAGTACCATTTATATTTGAATTCAATTGGATTTCAATGAAAAATTTATTTATTTTATTTATTTATTTATTTATTTACAGTTGATTTACCAGGATTGTCCATTGGGCCCGAAGTACCCGTTTTCAATGGAGTCCTGGGGAGAAAAGCTCCTGAGTAGATACAAAACATTACAGAAGTTTACACATTAACACATTCAGTCAAATTAATACAAATTGACAAAAACAGTGGTAAAAACTTTAACAGTGTTTGACAAAATAGAGAAATGTATGTTCAAGACAAAAACAGAGGAACAGGTGATTACAAGCAAAGAATCTTTGGTTATGCTATATAAGACTAGCATTGCATTGTTGTAGAAAAATATGTAGTATTTAGAATGGAATACTAGAGTTTAAGAATTATTAGGGTGTTATTGCTTTAGCTAATTTATAGTTTCTTGTATATATGATGTGGTGCCTGTAGGAAGCAGGCTAGACTAGGAGGGATGAGAGCAGGAGCATTCCCAGGAAGATGTTAAGTGTGTGTTTTTTTAAAAGCTGGAAGGTTAGCAGTGGTATGAATGGATGGGGGAAGGGAGTTCCAATTGCATGCCAGGGAAAAGGACAGCAGATTTTTTCCTGGCGAGTGAAGAGGTTTGTACAGTTCTATCAGATTTTGGTTATTAGATCTTAGGGCTCTTTGTGGCATGTGCATTTTAAAGGTGGAGCTGAGTAAGGGACAGAGGGATGGATGGAATATGAGTTTGTGGGCAAAGCAGAGCTGAGTAAAGGTGAGATAGTTAGGAAGCTCAAGCCAATTTAGTTTGTGGAGAGATACACAGTGGTGGGTAGATGCTTTGTGGCCAGTGGCAAATGTGGCAATTTTATTATAACATGAGGACAGTTTTGTTTTAAGGGATGATTGAAGGTTTGTTAGAAGAGGAGCCCCATATAGAAGTGAAGGAATGAGGAATGTTGTAGCAAGAGTATGTTTAGTAGATGTGGAGAGGAATTTATGTCGATAAAGCATGCCAAGTTTATAATGTTTTTTTTTATGTTCAGTAGTAGGTGGCTATTGAATTTGAGCTGGTCATCTATCAGGACCCCTAACAGTTTGCTTTCAGATACTAGTTCAAGAGGGGTGTTGTTTTGGCTGATGATAGAGAGTAGACTTTTGTTAATGGTTGTGTTTTTAGAGGGGGGTAAATACCATAAGCTTGGTTTTAGATGCATTGAGTGCTAGATGATTGTTTTTCATCCATTGTTCTGTGGTAGAGAAGGCCTCTTGGGTTAGTTTTAAGAGAGTGGGAATGGATGTGGCTGTAGAGTCATCTGCATATTGAACAAGTCTGGCGTGGGGAATTGAGTGGGAGAAGTCATTTATGAATATAGTGAAGAGGAGAGGACCCAAGATGGAACCTTGGGGGACACCAGTGGGTGTATTTAGAAAGGAGGAGATGGCTGTTTTCCATTTGACAGCTTGTTGCCTATGAGAGAGATAGTTGGTGAACCAATTGATAGTGGCAGGGGATAGGTTAAGGTTAGATAGCTTAGTAAGGAGAAGGTTGTGAGATATGGTATCGAAGGCTTTAGAGAGGTCGAGAAGGAGAGTGGATACAACAGAGCCAGAGTCTCGGGCAGTATTTACTGTTTCCAGGAAGGAAAGGAGGGCAGTCATGGTGCTGTGACTGGGTCTGAAACCATGTTGTGTGGGGGTTAGTAAGTTATTATCTAGGAGATAGGGAAGGAGTTGGAGATGGATGCATTTTTCTAAGAGTTTTGATATAGGAGAAAGGATGGCGATGGGACGGTAGTTAGTGATATCATTGTCCTTGCCTCCTTTATGTAAGGGTATGATGAAAGCTCTTTTCCAGAGTGTGGGAATAAGACCTTCTTAGATAGAGTGATTTATTAGGATGCTGATGGGGAAGGCAATGGCATCGGCAGCAATGTTAAGGAAGTATGAGGGTATGTTATCAGGTGCATTAGTACATGGTTTTAGCTTTTGCAGGAGCTTTTTTATGGTAGATGTAGAGATGGGTTTTAGGGAAAAAGGTGTGAGTTGAGAGGTAGGAGATGAGGGGGGAGGAAGGAGGTGGGATGTAGGTGTAGAGGGTGTGGTGTTATTGGAGAAGGATGTGGTAAGTTTAGAGATGGAGTCTAAGAAGAAAGAGTTGAATTGGGTGGCGAGATTGATATCTGGAGCACTTGGGTCTGGGCTTGGGTTTTCTGCAGTGCCAGGTTTTAGGAGTTTATTGATACCTTTCCAGAATTTTTGAGGGTTGGTTTTATGGTTGTTTTGAAGTATGGAGTAGTAGTTTTGACGATCTATTGTGATAAGCGTTTTGACTTTGTTGCGAAGAGTTTTGAATTCATTTAGGGTAGAGGAAGTTTTGTTTCTTTGGTAGTGTGCCCAGGCTTTGTCTCTCAGTCGCATGATAGTTAGTGTATTTTTTGTAAGCCAGGGGGCGGTATTGTTTCGAATTTGTTTGGTTTTTATGGGGGCTAGTCTATCCAGGAGTTTCAGGAAATTTGTATTGAAGTATGCAACAGCATTATCCAGGGGTAGAGTTTTTAGTGGGTTCCAATTTGTTGATTTTAGGGAGTCTGAGAAGGTTACTGGGTCGAAGCTTTTTAGGTTTCGAGTGCTGATGTAATTATGTGTTGCTTGTAGTGGACATGGAAGACGTTTGGTGAATATGGGAAGATGGTCACTGAGGGAGTCAGGGAGAGTTCCAATGTCGGTGTAGTAGTGGGGGTGAGATACTAAAATCCAATCTGGGGTACTGCCAGTGGAGAAATCTTTAGAGGGTCCGGTAGTCTGGTTGATGAGCTGAGAGTATTTATAGAGGTTAATGTTTATGGGGTGTGCGGGGGAATTAATGCAGGACCAATTAATGTGTGTGTCACCTATGATAATAGTTTCATTACTGATATTGATAGAAAGCCAGGATAGGATGTCTTCTAAAACAGAGACATTGTCACCAGGGGGGATGTAAAGTGAAACTATGCAAATTTGTTTGTGTTTGTTTAATTGAAATAAAGCTAATGTTAATTCTGCATTGGAGAAATTTGGAATGGGTTTGTTATAGGGAGTAATGGATAGGGCGGAAGAATAGAGTAAAGCTACCCCGCCACCCTTTTTATGGATTCTGTCTTTTCTGATTATTGAGTAGTTTGGAGGTAGAACTTCAGTGTCTTTTATATGAGGTTTTAGCCAGGTTTCGGAAATAGCTAAGATGTTGGGTTTGTTATGTAGAAGCCATGCTTGTAGATTAGGGATTTTGTTTGCTATGCTTTGAGCGTTTAGAGAAGCTAGTAGGATGGATTTGGATATGGAGGAAGTGGTGATTGGGCCTGGGTTAGGGTGTATATCTCCAGATAGGAGTATGGTTGTAAGATGTTCAATTAAATTTCTAAGATGATTGGATTGCCTTGTTTGAATGTTGTAGGTTTTCAGATATTTGTGAATATTGAAGCTTGGGAAGGGACTAAAGAGTTTGTAAGAAGTGTTTAGTTTATAGTGAAAAAGTAGATGGGGGTTAATGGGATAGAGCCCAGGGGCTATTGAGATAAAAAAACTTTAAGTCAGAAAAGGGGAGTGTGCTGGTAGAGTGAGTGGGTGGAAGATAATATGTGGTGTTGGGTTGGGTGAGATAGTGGATGTAAGTAAGGATGAGAAGTAATAGTAGATGAATTAAGAGTGATTTGTATGTTGTAGTCATGTTGTGGTTTTGATAAGGTGTTATATGTAGTGTAGAGAATAAGTGTGTGAAGTAGATGTGAAATTATAGGATATGAAGGGAGGTGTGAAGAGGAGTTTTATGAGGGCGGCGTTGTTGGTGAAAAAGGGAGGGGTGTAGCTGGAAAGTAAGTAGGATAGGATTAAGGGGGATGGAGGGGGTGGGAGGAATGTTGTGATTAAGAGGAAGTGGTGTAATTGCTAGAGAGGAAGTGGGTGTTGTCAGTGAAGTGTGGAAGGGAGTGGGAGTGGTTAGAATGGTATAAGTGTAGATGTACTGGGGGTGGGTGGAATTTGGGGGTAGGGTAGGGGAGCAGAGTGAGCCTGAAGGGCGAACGGAGCGGGATACACCTAAGGAAGGTAGGCAGCAGGACAGTGTGAGAAACAATCAGTGAGGTGGAGGTAAGAACAGAAGAAGGTAAGCAAGGTGGTACGTGTGACTCTTGGAGTGCACTATAACTGAGAAAGGAGAGGACAAAAAGTAGAGATAGAATGGATAGAGCTGTAATTTAGCAGTTAGTATAGGGAAAGATGTTAAAAAGTGGTATTGAAGTGTATGGGAAGAAGTGAGGAAAAAGGATTAGGTAGGTGGGTAGGCACTACCCTCTAGTGGACAGAGCCTAAATGTATAAGAGAGGCAGACTGAATGGTGAAAGAAGGAAGGCAGATCAGGTATAGGGACAAGCACCAGGGGTGAGGCTGATATTAGGGGAGCACCCAGTAATAAGGGCAAGGCTGCTTGGCATCTCTGGTTGGAACCCTTCACTTGCACCAAGTAAGTGATAGAAAATAGAGCAATATTCTCAGACCAAGTGGAGTAATGATTGTAGCATGTTACATACTTTATATTTATCCTCTAGCTCTCTCTACTGAGAGAAAGAGTAGGAGTATCCCTGTAGGGAGACAGGCAGTCAAGGTGGATCTTGCTATCCAGAGGATGATCTTGGAAAATCCAGGAGTGTTAGGCCTGTAGGCAGAGCAAGCTTTAGGAGAAGAGGCTGAATAGTTTATATTTATCCTCTAGCTCTCTCTACTGAGAGAAAGAGTAGGAGTATCCCTTTATGGAGACAGGCAGTCAAGGTGGATCTTGCTATCCAGAGGATGATCTTGGAAAATCAAGGAGTGTTAGGCCTGTAGGCAGAGCGAGCTTTAGGAGAAGAGGCTGAATAGTTTATATTTATCCTCTAGCTCTCTCTACTGAGAGAAAGAGTAGAGGCTTAAAAACCTCAGCTTTGGCCGACTAAGAACTTGCTGTATTCAACTGGACGTATAAGAGAATTTAAGTACCTTTATCTGCACTTTGTTTCAAAAAAATACAGTATTTAAATTGATTTTAACTGTGTGTTGCAGGAATATTAACTGAACTGGAAGTTAGTCAGTGTTTGCTGAATTTTGTTATTTGCTAGTAATTACAGGTGTGGGGGTAGCCACATTCTTTGATTTCCTGTCCTTGCCTATTTAAGTAGTACAGTGTGAAATATTTTCTGCTTAAAAACCTCAGCTTTGGCCGGCTAAGAACTTGCTGTATTCAACTGGACGTATAAGAGAATTTAAGTACCTTTATCTGCACTTTTTTTCCAAAAAAAAATACAGTATTTAAATTGATTTTAACTGTGTGTTGCAGGAATATTAACTGAACTGGAAGTTTTGACTCTGCTCTTCAGTTAGTCCAACCCACCCTCCCTGTTTTTGTTTTGGTGTTAATCTTAGTGGCCTTGAAACTGCCCACCCCTCTTGTAAATTTGTGTTTGGATACTCCTTCTGGGCCCATCTCATTTGCTCACTCAACTGAGTGCAGTGAGATCATATTCTGATTTCAGGCACTCCTACTGTGTACAAAGAGAGCATCTGGGAAACAGAAAAAAAATAAGCTTGTTTCCTGTCTTTCCTGTTAAGTGGTATAGGCAATTTGTAGGCTTCTGAGCCCCAAGCCCTTCTGTGTTGGAGGAAGCCTTCTAGCTTAGTTTTTTCTTATAACTAGCCAGTTTTCTAGTTTCAGCACTCAAATCTGTTTCTTTGATCTCAGCACTTGTTCAGAAAAAAAATTTCATCTGCTTTTACTGTACTTGTGTTTCTACCTACTTTATTTTACTTTTGCATCATCTTAAAAGTACTCAATTGTATTTATTACTGCTTGGTGTAACTCATTCTAAGCCTTTTGGTTTAAACACTTGGGTTTCGGACCAGTTGTTTTGCACTGAGAGGGTTTGTGGTCTGCACTGTAGTGGCAGAACAGGTAGCTTACATCCTTCTAGGTTGGGAACTGCTGATTGAGGGCTCAGTGTCTGTTATTCTAAAAGTGTATTAATTCTGGTTTAAGCACTTGGGCTTTCAGGCCAGTTATTTTACATTAAGAGGGTTTGTGGTCTGCACTCTTGTGGGAGGAGAGGCTGGACTCTGCCCTTCTGAGCTGGGAATTTCTGGTTAAAGGCTTATAGTGCATGCATATCTGAACTGCTTCTTACTGAAGTTGGTGTGCCTTGTTTGCTGTGGCATAGACTGGATTCGGGCCTGCTGGATCTAGCTTTGTTTGTGTAACTTGAGCACTAATCCAGGCATTCTCTAAAGTATTCAATTGTATTTATTACTGCTTGGTAGTAACTTGATTAAAGTGTAGCTATCATTCTAAGTCTTTTGGATTAAGCACTTGGGCTTCAGACCAGTTGTTTTACATTAGGAAGGTTTGTGGCATGCACTGTGGTGGCAGGGCAGGTAGTTTCATCCTTCTAAGTTGGGAACTGCTGATTGAGAGCCCAGTGTCTGTTATTCTTAAAGTGTATTAATTCTGGTTTAGGCACTTGGGCTTCAGTCCAGTTATTTTACATTAAGAAGGTTCGTGGTCTGCACTCTTGTGGGAGAAGAGGCTGGACTCTGCCCTTCTGAGCTGGGAATTTCTGGTTAAAGGTTTATAGTGCCTGAATATTTGAACTGTATCTTACTGAAATTGGTACACCTTCTTTGCTGTAGCATAGACTAGATCCAGGCCTGCTGAATCTAGCTTTGTTTATATGCTTGTTGTTTGTTTGCTTGTTATTTCCCTGGAACGCTAATTCCACCTAATACGTGGCTTCTCAGCGCTTCTGTGGATCACTAGTGATATCTGCATTGCTTACTGTACTTATTTCCTTGTTTCACTTGAAAGAAAGTTACTATTTGTCACTTTTGCATTTAAGTTACCTGTAACACATTGCACTTAAGTTACCTGGCACTTGCGCGCTAAAGCAATTATATAAGTCAGCACTAAAAATTAAAAGCATTACACCCTCACTCCCCACTGGCCCTTGTTTTCAATTATTAAGGAATTCCCAATATTATTCTAGCATGTCCAAAGGTCAGTTGTCAATCTCCTCTCCGGTCCAGCTGGTGAATCTGGGAATCTTGAGGCAATGTTACAACTGCCCCATGTACACAGACAACCCTCTCCTCCTCCCAACAAATTCCAACACATGTGAGAGATGCAACCATATAGCCAAACTGGAGGCTAAGCTCTCTCAACTCAGTACTGGCATAACCAGACAGGAGGAGAAGGAAACCACACACTCACTACAATTCCAGTCTCACATAGACCTACCACGACAGCAAACCAAACACATAATCACACAAAAACATACTCGGAGGCTCTAAATAAAGATCTGCCTAAGCAGCAGAGACCTCCAAAGCAGACACCCAAGCAACTGCTACCCCAAAATAAAACACGTGCAACACATATCTCACAAAGCCAGTGTGCCGAACAGTCACAGCCCTTAAGACTAAACAACACACCTGATACACTTGTAATAGGTGACTCTATCATCAGGCACACTGACGTCCCGCTCACCAGGCTGAACAAGGAGAGGGTCACGGTGAGCAGCCTGTCGGGCGCTAGGATCCGCCACATAACACAAGCACTCAGGTCATTCCAAGGCAAGTACAAATATGACTCAGTCATTGTCCACGCTGGTGTGAATGACCTGAGACGTACCTCCCTGGACTACATGAAAAGAGACATAAAGGAGCCCTCTGAGCATGTAGCCCAGGCCGGTATGACCCTGACCTTGAGTAGCATCTTACCCTCACCAAGAATGATGCCACAATATGAAGACAAGATGATCAATTTCAACAATTGGCTTAAGTACTGGTGTCATTCAAAGGGGATCCAATGCCTGTCAGCTTGGGATGATATGCTCGACAAGCCACGATGCTTCGCTAGGGACGGCTTGCATCTGTCACCCCTGGGCTTTCGGATATTGGCAAAGGCTCTTGCTACCCCCATAGTGCCTTTTTTAGGCAAGGCACAAAAGACAAACCCACCTCCATAGGTATCACAAGGGATAAGAAACTAAGAGTAATGCTACTCAACGCCAGAAGTCTAAACCTCAAGATGCACGCACTCGAAACTCTCCTTAGCATGGAGAACATCGATATCTGTGCAGTAAAAGAAACCTGGTTCAAGGCTTCCGAGAGCACCCCAGCACTACCAGGTTATACCTCATACCATGTTTTTCGGCCCCAAAACTTGGACCGAACCACAAAAGGAGGGGGAGCATCGATATTCATCAAAGATACCCACACCTCCAGGTTGGTGGCAAAGCACGAAGCATCAGAGACTATCCATGTGCAACTAACAGTGGGTAAAACTGCCTTCCAGTTTATAGCCTGCTACAGACCACCCTCCCAAACCCAGGAACCCCATTCGGCCTTTCTGAGAACACTGGAAAATATGAAGGTCTCTCCAAACACCATTATATTGGGCGACTTCAACTACCCAAACATAGACTGGGAGCATTACTCTAGCTCCAACACCCTAGCCCAAAGGTTCTTAAAATTTATAAACTCAAATGCTATGGAACAACTTGTTACCACTCCCACAAGAGGGGAAAACATACTGGACCTGATCATCACCAACATGGGGACTCTATGCTCCAGACCAGAAGTGTATCCCTCACTGGTAAGATCAGACCATAAACTAATCTCACTGGATATTCACATCCCGACCCCACCCCCAGCCCAGAAAACCACAGTGAAAAACTTCTCTAAAGCAAATTACACACTCCTCAAAACTGAGGTGGAATCCTTCAAAGCCCCCGGGCCTGTGGAAAATACGGCCCAGACCACAGAATCCTTTATAAACGCATTCTATGAACACCTTCAGGAATGCATGGATCATGCGATCCCAAATAAAACCAAGACCCAATCCTCCAAAGGCAGACGTCCTGTCTGGTGGACCCCAGCCGTAAACAAACTGTACAATAGAAGGAGGAAGCTACTAAATGACAGAGCAAAATCCCAAAAAGGGAAGGCATCACTGATCAGTATTAGCAAAAAACTACGGGCACTCATAAAATTGTCTAAGGCCAGCTTCGAGAGAAAAATTGCACAGGACACTAAGGATAATCACAAGGCTTTCTTTAGTTATGTTAGGAACCTGGGTGGGAATTCCCAGATATGCTCAGAATTAGTCCAAAATGACAAAAAATACACTGAACCCACAGACATTGCCAACATCCTAGCTGACAGGTTCAGCGCAAACTTCTCCCACCCCTCCCCACCAAAAGGGCAAATATCTATCCCAGCAGAGTGCTGCCCCCCCTGACATCTCAGATGCTCAGGTAAGAGCCGCCCTCTCCAAAGCAGAAAAACACAGCATCAATGGGACCAGACGGTGTCCTGGGCTGCGTCCTACATGAACTCCAAGAAGAGCTAAACCCAAACATAAAACTACTGTTCAGTCTCAGCCTTAATACAGGATATGTGCCCAAAGAGTGGCGTACAGCAACAGTGGTCCCTCTCCATAAAGGTGGTGCCTCAACGGATCCTGGAAACTATCGCCCCATAAGCCTGACTAGCTTGGTCTGCAAAGCTATGGAAAGGATCATCATGGACCTCATAAATAAAGATATTGGGGACCTACAGACACTGGATCCTACCCAGTTCGGCTTTGTTAAGGGCAGATCCTGCCTCTTAAACCTGGTTGATTTCTTTGAAACAGTCACCAAGGCCATTGACGAGGGGAAGGTGGTCCACACAGCCTACCTGGACCTCACAAAAGCCTTCGATACAGTACCCCACTCTGGCATTATAAATAAGCTCACCAGCTTAAATATAAATCCCTATGTCACTAGATGGATTGCAAACTGGCTCAAGGACAGAACCCACATGATTAGAATTGCTGGAGCCATGTCAGACTCAAACCAGTTACAAGTGGTGTCCCACAAGGCTCAGTCCTGGGACCTCTCTTGTTCGGTATATATTTCTCGGAGGTACAGGCCAACATGGAAGGACTGTGGCTGATCAAGTTCGCAGATGACTGCAAACTGGGCGCCATAATCGACTCTCCAGCCGACACAAGCATCCTCCAAAAGGGCCTCATAGAAATAGACAACTGGTGCCAGAGCCATGGCCTCAAGCTAAATGCCAAAAAGTGTATAGTCATCCCCTTTGGCAAAAACAAAGTGCCCACAAATTACCACATAGGTGGTAATCCATTAAGTACAGAAGAAGTAATTAGGGACCTGGGGACCCAAGTTGATAGCAATCTCTCATTTGACAACCACGTGGCCAAAGTAGTTAGAAAAACATTTTATATAGCCCACCTAATCATGAAGGGATTCACATCTAGATCAGGGGAGGTCACCGTGCCTCTTTACTCATCCCTCATCAGGCCCATAATTGAGTACAATGCCCCTTTTGGGATGTACCTTACCAGACACCTGCAGCAACTGGAAAGACCCCAAAAGTACCTCACCAAGAGGATCAAAGGGCTCAAACAGATGCCATATGCTGCCCGGTTAAAGAAACTCCAGCTCTACTCAGTGGCATACCGCCTGTTCAGAGGCGATCTGTGCCTGACGTATAAAGCCATGTCCAACCCGGAATTAATGGACATGCTTCACCTCAGAAAATCCAAATCCCATCGAGCTAACGCTCGAGAGACTTGAACCTCAGCACTGAAATAAATAGGACATGCTGGAGGGACAGATTCATAACCCAGAGGCTCCCTTCACTCTGGAATAAAATCCCAGTCCAGGTTAGGCAGAGTCCCTCATTGACTCTCTTCAAGAGGAATCTTGATGAGTGGATGGGAGATCGTAGGTTTACCCCGGGTATCACTTCTGTGTCACTGTTAGACAGAGGCACAGTATACTAACCTCGAAAAAGGGCATAGCAAAATAAATTTAAAATGGGTGGTGAAAGCCAAACACATTCTGGCTAGGCTTATAAATGCCCTAGGGCAGATAGCCTAGTATGAACCTATGAACCTATGAGTATCCCTGTAGGGAGACAGGCAGTCAAGGTGGATCTTGCTATCCAGAGGATGATCTTGGAAAATCCAGGAGTGTTAGGCCTGTAGGCAGAGCGAGCTTTAGGAGAAGAGGCTGAATAGCGGGAGTGAGGGGAAGCAGACCAGGAGCATGCAGCAGCCACGAGAGGAGCCAGGGAACAGGGTGCAGGGGAGAGGAGAATTTGAGAAAAGTGTGTTTGTAAGTTCAGTTAGGAATCATGATAATTTAAGCAGAGTAGGCTGGAATTAAGAACAGGAAAAACTTATAACAGTTTTATAAGATTTTATGGAACGTAGGTACCATATAAGAAGTCAGGTGTTTGGTAACAAATAGTTTAATTTAACATGGTGGTAACCCCTTATATTACAATCTGCACATACTAAGCACCTTCCGTAACCACTCAAACATTAATTCCCTAGTAAACCTACACTTATGCCAACCCCATATATTACAAGCTACTCTAACTTTACATTTTCCATAACTTCTCCAACATCAATTTCCTAGTAACCCCACACCTATTTAAGTCATCTTACATACACTTGTTTAAATACAACTAGATAAGGCTGTATGTCAGTACCCAAATATCTAATCCAAAAACAAAACTTGGTACAAATACCACATCATATATGCATCACCCTAACACTAAGTGTTGATATACACCCAAATCCAGACACGAGTCACCCTAGCACTGATGCTTCTTCATAACAACCACAGCCACACTCTCTCCCTGGCTACAGTCTCTTCCACATCAAACTGAGGAGTTTATTATAAACTTAAGCGTGGATAACCCAATAGTCCCCAGATATACTAGTACTTACTAAAACTAAAGATATAGAAATTCTATGTTCTGCAAAATGTGCCGCTGGATTAGATTGGGTCAATAAAAAGCATGTGGAGTTGTCATTCTCTATAGAAATACCCTCCACTTTTCTCAATACCCACACCCAATTCTAACATTCTCTAACTCCGAAACCCTTATAACACTACTCTAAATAAGCAAACATAAGAACTTAGCAATCATAGGCACATATATCTCACCAGGTAACAATATAGCCAGCCTTGATGAAATGCTATGCTGGACCTCATCCAAAATACCATATGAAACTATCATACTAGGTGATCTGCACATAGACAGGAAAACAATACACTCTGATAATCCTACTAACAGTATACAGCTCTATACTTTTATTTAACTAATTAATCTCCAACTAATATAATAAAGCTACAGGTAGACAATCTGCCTTAGACTGGATTCTAGCATATTCCCCAGACCTAATCTCTGACTTTGGCACCTTATCTGACAGCCTTAATGACCATCAAACAATTTTTACTGTCAGAACTTCAAAGAACAGCACTAAAACACATCTCTTTGAACAGGTAAGAAAAGTAACTTGTTTCAACAAATAAATCTTTATTACTGGGTCGCCTCTGAAAGAGGCTGCTTGCCTAATGGGACTAACCCAGTCATCAAAGAATAAATAAATAAATACTCTAAAAGCATATAACTGGGAATCTCTTAGGGTTCTTCCAATCCATGTTGTAGTAACAACATTCAACAATACTTTCATAAGTATACTCGACTCACTAGCCCACTAGGAGAGTCAAAGCCAGCCCAGCCCCATGGCTGACAATAGAAACTCTGCATAAAATGAGTCAGTGAGACAGAAAGGCAAAGTTTAGAAGGCATGGACAAAAACCAAAACCACTGCCATCTTCCAAAACTTTAGACAACAAAGAAACCAAACTAAACACCTAATTATAAAAGTCAAGAAAAACTACTACTCCACTCTACAAAACTCAAATTTTAACAACTCCAAAACATTCTGGAGCTTCATTAACAAGTTATTTTAACCAAGGCAAGCCACACAGCTGACCCCAAACTTGCAACCACAAACACAAAACAGTAGTATGGCCAATCAGTTTAGCACCCATTTCATTGAAACAGTCAGATCTATAATTAGCAACCCCCCAGACCAAATCAAACCTCCTCTACAATGTCCACATTTCCCTAACCACATCTTTTTCCAACCTGTTCCTATTGCAACTATCAAAAAACTTCTTCTAAAACTGAAATCCATCACACCTGCAACTGACAACCTCCCAAGTGAGTGCCTTAAAGTAGCCTATCTCATCTCAATTCTGTTAAATTGTTCCATCTCTGAAAAACATTGTCCTGTCCATATGGAAGAAAATGTTTTATACTAACCCTGCACAAAGGGGCGCCTCAACTGAACTGTCAAATTATAGACCAATAGCCATTCTATCCTCCACATTTAAGTTACTGGAGAAATGTATACTTACTCAGCTTCTCAACTACTTATCAGAAAATCAACAACTCTCCCCTAACCAACATGACTTTAGGTCTCACCGCAGCACTCTTACTTCACTGCTTTATTTCACTTCTACTGTCAACATACAAATAAATGAAAGTAATCTAATCTCTACACTTTTCTTAGACTTATCTAAAACCTTTGATACAATGTACCATAAAAAAACTCTTCCTCCAACTCTCTAATATAGGACTTGCCAATACTTTTTTACACTGGTTCCATAGTTACCAATACAACAGGGCACAGGCAAACGAATGAAAGCATATCTCTACTTTCCTCCCAGTAAAACTAGGAAATCCCACAAGGCAGAGATGGATCCAACACTAGGCGACCTAGGCAGCTGCTTTGGCTTTGGGGGTCAATAAAAAATAAAATATCTTTCGTAAATAGTAATAAGCCTGAAGACATCTGTAAACACAGCAGGGCTTTAGGACCTTGCAGGAGACTTTCTGCAAGAACACATGAGGGCCTTAAGAAATCAATGGAGACTTTCTGCAAGAATAGCAAGTCCCAGAAATAGCTTGCCACCTTTGGAAGAGGCAAACAAAATTGACAAAAGCTCAAAACATTGCCCTACCCATTTCACTAAGTAAATGTACATTACTTCTCTTTGAAAGTTAATAATTATACCAGCAGTAGTTTTGAAGAATCAGTAAATAATATGCTAAATGCAACAAATATGCAAATGTATAAACATGCTGCAAATGTTAAAAGATATGTATAATATTGTTTTGGAAACTGGTTTGTTTGTTGAAACTATTACACTAGATTAGCATGGAGATGTAAAAATCATACTAAAGAAATAAGGAAAAGGGAAAAAATGATTATTATACCATGATCCCCCCAAAACGTGCACGCTGATTGGCCAGCGTGCCCGTTGTAAATCGAGTTATACTAATGGAAAAAGGTCCGGTCGCCCGGACTTTTTTCCATTAGTATAACTCGATTTTTTAAAACACTGTCTCGCTATGTTAAATGGGTTTAACATAGCGAGACAGCTTTAAAATAAGCAGCGGAGATCTCCGTTGCTTATTTTAAAGCTGTCTCGCCATGTTAAACCCATTTAACATAGCGAGACAGTGTTTAAAACAACGGAGAAAGCAAGATCTCCGTTGCTTTTTAGTGTTTATATGTTAAATGAGTTTAACATAGCGAGACAGTTTTAAAATAAGCAACGGAGATGTCCGTTGCTTATTTTAAAACTGTCTCGCTATGTTAAACTCATTTAACATAGCTATAAAAAAGCAACAGAGATCTTGCTTTCTCCGTTTTGCCCACAGCTCTGATGTACTGCAGGCGCGCAGTACATCAGAACTGCCGCGGATGCCAGACATCTGCGGAAGGGCAGTAAACAGGCACTATACTATGCCATTATTTAAGAAAAGTAATAGTTTCTTTTCTTAAATAATGTCATGTATAATAGCAATAACCACTTCTGGGTGTGGGTAATGCTAAATTTACCCACGGTTGGCTTTGTTTGGTCCTCGGGCTTGCCTCGGGACCAAACCACGCCAACCGTGGGTAAATTTAGCATTACCCACACCCAGGTGTGGGTTATTGCTATATTTGTACATGGTTTCCTGAAATGCTTACTTTACAATTTTTCTGAAACCAGGTTTTATTCATATCTACAATATTATTTATCCATCCATCCATCCACAATCCTTTTTTCCTGTTTTTGCACATGGAGTCAGGGTGTCAGATCAACAGTGACATTCATCCAGAGCCAATATTCACAGTGTTGGGTAGTCAGCCCTGACACTGTTACCCTTCTAGGTCATACATGCTGGCTCACACCTATGGCCAGTTTAGAATTTCCAGTCTACCTAATGCAAGTCTTTGGAATATGGGAGGAGACTGGAGCAACTGGAGAACACTCATGTGAACACAAAGAGGACATGCAGACTTCGCACAGAAGGAACTCCAGCTGAGAATCTGCTGCTACTCTCCTGAGTGTGTCCTCCTTTGAATGAGATGCCAATTTACTATGAACTTGTTTATTTTTTAGCCATTCCCTATTGTATATCACCAGCACACCATTTTCAATGTAACCTAGGCAATTTATTCTTTAAGGGCAGCAGGCAATGATTTTGTAGATGAACTGAAATGCAAAGTTTATTGAACCACCAAAAAAAGCTGTAGATGTATACCACACAGAGGAAGACCAGCTAGAAACTGAACTCTTTTTAATAAAATAAAACACAGAATAAAATATACACTTCTCTATACTCTATAGAAGGCTTGTTATAGCCGAGGCGCTAGAGCACTTCATATTGTGTTTTATTCTGTGTTTTATTTTATTAAAAAGAGTTCAGTTTCTCGCTGGTCTTCCTCTGTAGGAAATGCAAAGTTGTTTGCCAGCAGCAATCTCTTCATTAGTTGACAGATCTTTTTAATGTGTAATTATTCAGATGACTTTTATTTCTGCAGGGATTGTGCATATTGACTGTTATTGGTGGATTATAATGACAGTAGTTTGAGTGGCTTTTAATGGTTGAAATGTTCTGAAATGGGTAGCCTTGTCATTATTTGTTCATATGTTTTGTTTCACTGCTTACAGGAAAAATGTTCAAAATTACACATTTAAAACAGACTCTAACAAGTGGTGCTGTATTAAAGAACAATTTATTATAATCAGGAAGGTGAATCAAAGAACACATGCATTTATGCATGTTCCTAAAACGTGAGCAGGGGACCCAAGGTTTGAAAACAGCCCAAGGGTACAGGTACATTTAATTTGCCACTGGCCAGATGCATTTTCTGTAAATGTGGGTTACACCGCAGTTTCAATGAATGTGAGTTTTGTGGGCAGACAAGTTTACTGTTGCTCATGCCAAGTCAGGTTTCATTGTGAGACTGTATTGTTTTGTTAGGCAAATGGCTATCATTAGTGTTTGTACGATAAAATTTGAAATAAAAGTTTTAAATTAAATCTGTAATCATTGTAGAAGTAAGGAAGGAAATAGTATGCACACTAACAGGTCTGAACAGTGTTTTATGGTAACTGAAGAGAGAGAATCAAGTAATGGGACACTGGAATGGCTGCTGGGTGAGGGTGCTTGGGAGAAGGTGGGGATGCTGGGGGGGGGGGGATGATCCATTACTCTGCCTAGGGCCCCATTTGACCATGATCCAGCTTTGCTGTAAGGTTCTATTTTAAGTTCCCTGCTCTTTAACCTCTTTATTAATGTTCTTCATATTGTCAACAAACAAGTCACTATAGTGTAATATGCTAACAACTCTATTCTGATCTGTTCAGCAAAATACTGACAAAACTTCAACACATAATCCAGCATACATTTACATTCTCCTCTATTAAATCTTGTCTAAACAAATTTCAACTCCTGATAAATCCCAATAAAACAAAATCATTATTTACTCTCAAACCCATTTGAACCCCTCTCAAACCAAAAAACATATTTTACCATAATCTCTGGTAATATTAAGATCGAACAAGTTCACCAGGCTAAACTCCTAGCAGTCATCACTGATAATCAGCTGAAATATGATCAACACATTACACCAGTTAAGAAAACACACCATAAACAACGGTCTTTAAACAGAGTAAAACCATTCTTTACTGATGAAGTCATAAAATGTATAGCATCTGCTTACTTACTGTCATCTCTACTGAATGTTTCCCCCATTTTTAGAAACCTGCAAGCCACATTGATGGCAAAGCTAGAAAAATGTTATAAGAAAGATGCCAGATTGCTGCTAACCATCACTACTGGCCACATCAGTATCTAGCACATAGGGGACTTAATTGACTAGAACTACCCAGGTCTATATTATAACATCGAAGTCTAAAAACATCGAATGTTATAATATCGACTCCATTCAATCGAAACACCAGAAAACCGAACAGTCAGAATAGCAAATTTTTT
>NC_056741.1:444822078-444824578 GCF_019279795.1 Protopterus annectens | reverse complement strand
TTTCTCTCGAAGCTGGCCTTGGAGGATTTTATGAGGGATGGTAATTTTTTGCTAGTACTGATCAGAGATGCCTTCCCTATTAGGGATTTTGCTCTATCATGTAGTAGCTTCCTCCTCCTGTTGTACAGTTTATTTATAGCAGGGGTCCACCAGACTGGACGCCTGCCTTTGGATGATTGGGTCTTGGTTTTGTTTGGGATAGCATGATCCATGCATTCCTGGTGATGTGCATAGAATGCGTTTATATAGGATTCTGCAGTTTGGGCCGTAGTTTCCACTGGCCCTGGGGCCTTGAAGGATTCCACTTCAGTTTTGAGAAGTGAGAAGTTCGCTTTTGAGAAATTTTTCACTGTGGTTTTCTGGGCTGGGGGTGGGGTCGGGATGTGGACATCCAGTGAGATTCATTTATGGTCTGATCTTACCAATGAGGGATATACTTCTGGTGTGGAGCATAGAGTCCCCATGTTGGTAATGATCAGGTCTAGTATGTTGTCCCCTCTTGTGGGAGTGGTGACTAGTTGTTCCATAGCATTTGAGTTTATAATTTCCAGGAACCTTTGGGCTAAGGTGCTGGGGCTTGAGTAGTGCTCCCAGTCAATGTTTGGGTAGTTGAAGTTGCCCAATATAATGGTGTTCAGAGAGATCTTCATGTTCTCCAATGTTTTCAGGAAAGCTGAGTGGGATTCCTGATTTTGAGAGGGTGGTCAGTAGGATGCTACAAACTGAAAAGCAGTCTTGACCACTGTTAGTTGCACATGGATGGTCTCCAATACTTCGTGCAATGCCACTAACCTGGAGGTGTGGATATCCTTGATAAATATGGAAACTCCCCCTCCTTTTGTGGTTCGGTCCGGGTTTTGGGGCCGAAAAGCATGATATGAAGTATAGCCTGGTAGTGCTGGGGTGCTCTCTGGAGCCTTGAACCAGGTTTCTGTCACTGCACAGATAACGATGTTCTCCATACTGAGGAGAGCTTTGAGTGCATGCATCTTGAGGTTAAGACTTCTGGCGTTTAGCAGCATTACCCTTAGTTTCTTGTTCCTTGTGCTGTCTATGGGGGTGGGTTTGACTTTTGAGCCTTGCCTAAAAAAGGCACTAAGTGGGTGGCAAGAGCCTTTGCCAATATCCGAAAGCCCAGTGGTGACAGGTGCAAGCCATCCCTAGCAAAGCAACGTGGCTTGTCGAGCATGTCATCCCAGGCTGACAAACACTTGATCCCCTTTGAATGACACCAAAATTTTAGCCAATTGTTAAAATCGATCATTTTGTCTTTGTACTGTGGCATCATTCTAGGTGAGGGTAAGATGCTGCTCAAGGTCAAGGTCATACCAGCCTGGGCTACATGATCAGAGAGCTCCTCTATGTCTCTTTTCATGTAGTCCAGGGAGGTACATCTCAGGTCATTCACACCAGCATGTACAATGACTGAGTCATATTTGTATTTGCTTTGGAGTGACCTGAGTGCTTGCATTATGTGGCGGATCCTAGCACCCGACAGGCAGCTCACCGTGAACTTCTCTTTATTCAGCCTGGTGAGTGGGACGTCAGTGTGTCTGACAATAGAGTCACCTATTACAAGAGTATCAGGTGTGTTATTCAGCCTTAAGGGCTGTGGCTGCTTAGCACACTGACTTTGTGGGCTATGTGTTGTGCGTGTTTTGTTTTGAGGTAGCGTTTGCTTGGATGTCTGCTTTGGAGGTCTCTGTTGCTTAGGTAGATTTTTATTTGGAGCCTCCGAGTATGTTTTTGTGTATTTATGTGTTTGGTTCGCTGATGTGGTGGGACTATGTGATACTGGAATTGTGTTGTGTGAGGTTACCTTCTCCTCCTGACTGGTTACACCAGTTTTGAGATGAGAGAGCTCAGCCTCCAGTTTGGCTAAATAGTTGCATCTCTCACATATATTTGAACCTGTTTGGAGTGCACATGAGACAGTTGTAACATTGCCTCAAAATTCCCAAATTCACCAGCTGGACTGGAGAGGAAACCATTGACTGACCTTTGGACATGCTAGAGTAATATAGGGAAACTGAATTTAAGACGGACCAATAGGGGACAGGGTAATCGTAGAGAGTATAAGAGTAAGTAGTGCTTATGGTTTAATAGTGCTAACTTGTAGGATTACTTAATTGGACCAGTGAAGGACCTTAGAATGAGAATATGGTGTTTAAATTGATAGATAGAGCAGTTCTAAGGGAAAAAGTGAAGAGCAGACTTTGTGGAGCCAGGAATAGTTTAAACCCAATTAGGCGGCGCTGCCCACTGTTGCGCTATGCACAAAAACGTGCAAAACTGCGCAAAAGAGGGTTTTAATAGAGGAAGATGAAGGAGTTTTGGAATTGACCCAAAATGGCCAATAAAACTACAGTTTCAAGTCAGTAACCACTCCCACAGGGGCAGGCAGGCTGCTCAATGTTTTTCACTGCCACTGATCAACAGAGAGACTTCCCTTTAGCCCAAGCAAAAAATGGCCTCACAGAAACTTACAAACAGTTCAAGA
>NC_056741.1:444762078-444814578 GCF_019279795.1 Protopterus annectens | reverse complement strand
GGACCAAGAACAATGACATCTATCACAGTCTGTACACAGGCCAAGTAACATATTCCCAATACATACTCTGTCAAAAATCACCTAAGTACACAGACCTCACTACTGTATAGACTACAACAGAATGTCCAAGTTTTGTCCTGAAATATAAAGCCTACTATACATAACATGTCTAGCAGTCTGATATCTCACTGGCTTGTTATCAGGTATGATGTCAGTAAATAATGATGTACTTTACATATGCACCTCTTACTGCATGACATATGGACAAAGCGTGACAGACTTGGGGGACGGAGGCACAAACACAGGGCCAATATTGACATACTGCTGTGATAAACTGAGAAATTTTCTGGTGAAACATGGTGTGTTGTGGCATATCTCTTCTGAGGACTATGAAGTCAGTTACTCACATGGATGTCACCATGTACGGACTGCAATCATCAGAGTATGCTACTGCATTTCTAAAGATAGGAAATGTCTGAGTAACACACCACATGTAAGACTCCAAACTCTGGCCAGTCTGCAGATAGCCCTACAGGTGAGAGTTTCCTCAACCACATAACACTGTCATGCCAGACTTTAAATCATGTAGAACAGCCATATCCACAAAAACCCTGTTAAACCAACATTACTTCAAATGTAGAACAGCAATACTTACACTCTCTCCCCATGTCTGGAACATCCCCCTCCTGTTTGTTGGCCTGTTTCCACAGTGTATGTTGTAAGAGGTATTTCCAACTACCCTCTGTGATGCTGTTAGTCAAACATCCACATGAAGTCCTGCTCACAGTGAAGGAAAAGGGCCAATACCCACATGAAGTGCTTAGTTGTAGGAATGTGTTTCCATGCAATTGGCTATAGGAATGGTATCACAGCTGTTCCATATGCAATTAGCAAGTGGGGGACTGCAATTCATGCACAGGCCATCAGCTGATCATGAGCATTACTTACAAAACTCAAGCTGCTACCTATGCAAAACAGATGTACTTTTTCACATCCACCAGAGAGGGAGAAAGAGAGAGAGAGAGAGACAGAGACAAAGTAAGAAAGGAAGGGAGTACGAGAGAAGAGCCAAGCATGTTTGTGTATGATTCGTGGATGGAGAGTGGTATCTGGGTATTATAACGGTTGCCTATATTGTTTACTAATCCATACTGTCACATAGTAATTGCACATGGCTGTACACATTTATGTCTGAGGATTGTCTAGAACAACCTCTACAGTGTTTGAAAACTGTTGGCCTTATAATGTGGACAATGGGACATATAGGTCCTCAATATAATGATGTATCAAAACCCACACTGCAATGGATCCTGTCATTACACAATCACCCCAACACCCACACAGGATACTTATGAGACACACACAAACACACACTTACCAGTACTGAGTTTCAAACCCCTACCTGACTATGTATTGCTATTACAGTGTTCTACAGTTATTGCACCTGCTACGGAGCTTACATGTTGGAGAGCTGTCCAAAGGTATCTTTGAAGGTGAGTGACATCAGCAACAGTGCTAAAAGAGGGGTAAGGGAAGTGTAGTAAGCGTGAATGTCCACAAAAGCAGGGGTCAATGAAGACACAGGCACACACTCTCTCAGGGAAACACACACATTATCACAGTTGGCAGGATCAGGGTTAGAACTCCTATCTAACTAGTTTGCTACACTACAGTATTACACAGTTATCACAAGCGCCACAAAGCTTATATGGCTGAAACATGGCCAAAGGGTTATTTCAAGGTGAATGACATCAGCAGATGTACTAAAGTAGGGCAATGGGAGGTGTAGTAAGTGTGAATTGCTTCAAAATCATTAATCTACACACACACACAAACACATTGCCAGTAGTGAGATGCATAGGTTCTTTGCTTCACAGGTGTGTAGTAGGTGAATGGGCCTAAAGGCTGTACAGGGCTAGAAAAAGGGAATACCTTGGCATCAGGCCACATGACAATAGTCTCCAGTGTGGCTCAGGGGTGTAGTCCCTGGAGTGGTCCCCACAGGTGGGTATTGTATTCACCATCCACTCATCTGGGTCACTATTGTGGGTGGCCAGTGATGTACACTGCTTCCCATGTATATGATCTATATTCCATAACATGGACAGTGTCTGGGTTGTATACATGTCCCACACGCATGTTTTTTGATGTGTGGAGGTGTACTTGAGGTCTCTGGGGCATGTTGTGTGGACAGATTGTTATCTTCTGATGTAGCATTCCTGACCTCATTTGGTGAGACCTGGCTATGGAACTGAGGTTGTGCTTGCACCTACATTGACAGCATGATACAGGTATTCAGTGGAGTTAGTGACGTCTATCCATACAAGGCATGTGTATAAGGCATGCTATTCCCTTTGTCGGTTACATTTGCAGATTCTACAGTTGTTGCAGGCATCCAGTGGGGAACATAGCAAAAGGGCCGCTGTTAGCATTTATTTGCCTACTGCAGGGATGGAACAGGGTGCTATGTCCTTTTACTTGCTGGATAACACACAGGAGATGCAACACATCACAGTACTTTCTGATGTCAGTGCCACTGTTGTGGTCAACAGGCATGTAGTCCACTGCAATCACACTGTGGTTTCTATCTGCAAGGCAATGTGCAGGGAACTACCAATATAGTGGTTGTTGCCTAGCCAAGTGTGTTTGTGTATGAGATATGGGTGGAGAGTGTTCTCTGAGTAATAGAAGGGTTGCCTATATTGTTCACTAATCCATAATGTCACATGCAGGGCTATGGATTGTCTACTCCAGCCTCTCTGGTGTTTGACATCTGTTGTCCTTGTAAGGTGGATATTGTGACATATACTAGGTCCTCAACATAATAATTTAGCAAAACCAGCCCCACAATGCATTGTGTTATTACACAATCACAGCAACCTCCACACAGGATACAGATACACACACACACACACGCCAGTACTGAGGTTCAAACCCCTACCTAGCTATGCATTACTACTATAGTGTACCGCATTTACTGCATGCGCCATGGAGCTTATAGTATGGATGTTGTTCTAAGGTACTTCTAAGGTGAGGAACATCACCAGCCCTTGTAAATACTGGCATTGGGTGATGTAGTGGGTGAGAAATCCCAAAAGTAATTTTACCCTAAACGCATATTTACATTTGCCAGGGGTGAGGTTCAAACCTCTCTCTAACAATCTTTACAGTCCATTATGTTATACATTTACCACATGCACCACTGACCTGACATGGTTTAGGGTTGGTGACAGGTACTTCTAAGGTAGATGATATCTGCAGGACTGCTAAAGTCAGGCTCTAAGATGTGTACTGGGTGTAACTGAGGCCAAAATCTTTGAGGTATGCACATACATATGTACACACACAAACACTTGCCACAGATGAGATTCAAACCCATACCTGTGTAGCTACTGCTACTACATTGTTCAGCATTTGTTGGAGAGCTCTCCACAGGTATCTTTGAAGGTGACTAACATCAGCAGCAGTGCTAACGGAGGGGTAAGGGGAGAGTAGTAGGTGTGAATGTCCATAATATTAGGTATTATCAAGGACACACATGCACACATACAGTTTCACAGATGCCATGTCTGGGATTAGAACCCCTCCCTAGCTAGTATGTTACACTATAGCTTTAAGCAGTTATCGCACTCACCAACGAGCTTATAGGGCTGGCCCTTGTCCAAAGGGGTATTTCAAGGTGACTGACATCAGCAGGCTTGCTAAAGTAGGGCAATGGGAGGTGTAGTGACTGAGAATGGCCTCAAAATCATTAATCTCTACACACACACAGAGTTTCACAGTTGCCATGTCTGGGATTAGAACTCCTACCTAATTAGTATGTTACACTATAGCATTACACAGTTATCACACGTGCCACAGAGCTTATAGGACTGAACCTTGTCCAAAGGGGTATTTCAAGGTGACTGACATCAAGTAGGGCAATGGGAGGTGTAGTGACTGTGAATGGCCTCAAAATCATTAACCTATACATACACATACACACACACACACACACACACACACACACACACACACAGTTTCAGTTTCCATGTCTGGGATTAGAACTCCTACCTAACTAGTATGTTACACTATAGCATTACTCCGTTATCACAAGCACCACAGAGCTTATGGGGCTGAGACTTGGCCAGACGGTTATTTCAATGTGACTGACAGCATGAGTGCTGACATGAGCAATGGGAAGTGCAGTGTGTGTGAATGGGCGATAAAGCATTCCTCTGGAAACACACAACACTCAGTCACACACAACTTTACATTTAACAGGACTGGGTATACAAATGCTAAATGAATACTGATTTGTACTATAATGTTACACAGTTATCACAAGCACCACAGACACTACAAGGTTGAGGGCAACCAAAAGCAAATGTCTATAGTGATTGACATCAGTACATCATGTGATATTGGTCAATTGGTTGTGTGGTGGGTGCGACAGGCCTCATGATGGAAATCTCTGTCACTGTCTGTCTCTCTCTTCCCCACATCTGTGTGTGTGTATGTTTGCCCTATTATAGTGTGTTGGCCTTGGATATGTGTGAGCAATGTGGAGTGTGTGCACAGACATCCACAACTGACAGATATGTATAGTCCACTGTTGTTGTCAGACATGGGCTTAATTTCTGTAAGTGTAGGAGCATGCCCAGTATGACCTTCTGTATTGAGTGTGTGAATCCATTCCAGATAGATTGTACTCCAGTGCAGGATTTTGTGTTCTACACCTACAGCTAGCAACCTGTTTCTGCAGGATATCTGTAGATAGGTTGACAATATGGAGTCACAATGGGCGAAAGATAGTGGGATACTGAAACTATTGTGTATGTGCTGCTTGTGTTACATGATTGGTGTTAGCAGAGATATTCAGATATATGTACTGTTTTAAACTGAGATGTATTATGTCATCAACTACTGACAGATATACTTATTTGCTCACATTTATTTCCTGGGAAATACAAGATGAATGAAACTGTGTCCAGTATTGTGGTCTGCAGCCTACATATTCTTGCACGCTCATGCCATTCTGGAGGGATAGCTGCCAACACTTGCTGATGGGTCTTTGTATATGGTCCAGCACCTTGGTACAGTGATGGCTGAGGATCCCCTGCTTGTACATCTATCAGCATAACAGAATGGCCATATCCTTCTGTGGCCATACCTCTCAGATGTACAGATTCACCCAGGTTACCCAGAGACAGGGCTCAGCAGGGCTCATATATCTGATCAGTTCCCCTTCACATTGTGGTTTACAAGCAGGTTTGTAGCCACCCATTAATGGGTTTGCAGACAGGGGTAGTATGGGCACATAGAGTTTCAGACTTCACACACTCCATGGTGTCCATGCTTCTATACCCCCCCACTCTGTTAGTCTGCTAGTCTATCCTCTTCCTAACATTATGCGAGCGATATCTGAGAAGTATCCCTATAGTTGTCCCTTATTCCCAGCAGTATTTAGGGGTTGGTCCACAGTTCATGCAGTAGGACATGGTGGGAATGCTACTGGGATTTGTTGACATGGCCTTGCATTTGTGTTCTGTGGACTGTGTTATGTTGTTAGTTAGGACCCCATGAAATAACATACATTGGCAGTATGGGTGAGGTACAGGTCTTTAACAGAGGACTGTAGGGCATTTGGTAGTGATGCAGGCCATCTGTAGCAGGCCAGTGCATTCTGTCACTCCTACAGTCCCAGGCTGTGAACTACTGGATTAGGTTCATAGGTTCATACTAAGCTATCTGCCCTAGGGCATTTATAAGCCTAGCCAGAGTGTGTTTGGCTTTTGCCACCCATTTTAAATGAATTTTGCTATGCCCTTTTTCGAGTTTAGTATACTGTGCCTCTGTCTAACAGTGACACAGAAGTGATACCCAGGGTAAACCTACGATCTCCCATCCACTCATCAAGATTCCTCTTGAAGAGAGTCAATGAGGGACTCTGCCTAACCTGGACTGGGATTTTATTCCAGACTGAAGGGAGCCTCTGGGTTATGAATCTGTCCCCCCAGCATGTCCTATTTATTTCAGTGCTGAGGTTCAAGTCTCTCGAGCACGTAGCTCGATGGGATTTGGATTTTCTGAGGTGCAGCATGTCCATTAATTCCGGGTTGGACATAGCTTTATACGTCAGGCACAGATCGACAGATCGCCTCTGAGCAGGCAGTATGCCATTGAGTAGAGATGGAGTTTCTTTAACCAGGCAGCATATGGCATCTGTTTGAGCCCTTTGATTCTCTTGGTAAGGTACTTTTGGGGTCTTTCCAGTTGCTGTAGGTGTCTGGTAAGGTACATCCAAAAAGGGGCATTGTACTCAATTATGGGCCTGATAAGGGATGAGTAAAGAGGCACGATGACCTCCCCTGATCCAGATGTGAATCCCTTCATGATTAGGTGGGCTATATAAAATGTTTTTCTAACCACTTTGGCCACGTGGTTTTCAAATGAGAGATTGCTATCAACTTGGGTCCCCACGTCCCTAATTACTTCTTCCATACTTAACAGATTACCATCTATGTGGTAATTTGTGGGCACTTTGTTTTTGCCAAAGGGGATGACTATACACTTTTTGGTGTTTAGCTTGAGGCCATGGCTCTGGCACCAGTTGTCTATTTCTATGAGGCCCTTTTGTAGGATGCTTGTGTCAGCTGGAGAGTCGATTATGGCACCTAGTTTGCAGTCATCTGCGAACTTTGTCAGCCACGGTCCTTCCATGTTGGCCTGTACCTCCGAGAAATATATACCGAACAAGAGAGGTCCCAGGACTGAGCCTTGTGGGACGCCACTTGTAACTGGTTTGGAATCTGACATGGCTCCAGCAATTCTAACCATGTGGGTTCTGTCCTTGAGCCAGTTTGCAACCCATCTAGTGACATAGGGGTTTATATTTAAGCTGGTGAGCTTATCTATAATGCCCGAGTGGGGTATTGTATCGAAGGCTTTTGCGAGGTCCAGGTAGGCTGTGTGGACCACCTTCCCCTCGTCAATGGCCTTGGTGACTGTTTCAAAGAAATCAACCAGGTTTAAGAGGCAGGATCTGCCCTTAACAAAGCCAAACTGGGTAGGATTCAGTGTCTGTAGGACCCCAATATCTT
The DNA here is from genome assembly GCF_019279795.1 of Protopterus annectens. Classification (NCBI taxonomy): domain Eukaryota; kingdom Metazoa; phylum Chordata; order Ceratodontiformes; family Protopteridae; genus Protopterus; species Protopterus annectens. The sequence continues at coordinate 444,807,496 of NC_056741.1, read as the reverse complement.
TATTTATGAGGTCCATGGTGATCCTTTCCATAGCTTTGCAGACCAAGCTAGTCAGGCTTACGGGGCGATAGTTTCCAGGATCCGTTGAGGCACCACCTTTGTGGAGAGGGACCACTGTTGCTGTATACCACTCTTTGGGTGCATATCCTGTAGTAAGGCTGAGACTGAATAGTAGTTTTATGTTTGGGTTTAGCTGTTCTTGGAGTTCATGTAGGATGCAGCCCGGGACACCGTCTGGTCCCATTGATGCTGTGTTTTTTGCTTTGTAGAGGGCAGCTCTTACCTGAGCATCTGAGATGTCAGGGGGGCAGCACTCTGCTGGGATAGATATTTGACCTTTTGGTGGGGGGGGGAGTTTGCGCTGAACCTGTCAGCTAGGATGTTGGCAATGTCTGTGGGTTCGGTGTATTTTTTTGTCATTTTGGACTAATTCTGAGCATATCTGGGAATTCCCACCCAGGTTCCTAACATAACTAAAGAACGCTTTGTGATTATCCTTAGTGCCCTGTGCAATTTTTCTCTCGAAGCTGGCCTTAGACGATTTTATGAGTGCCCGTAATTTTTTGCTAATACTGATCAGAGATTCCTTCCCTTTTTGGGATTTTGCTCTATCATGTAGTAGCTTCCTCCTTCTATTGTATAGTTTGTTTATTGCTGGGGTCCACCAGACAGGATGCCTGCCTTTGGAGGATTGGGTCTTGGTTTTATTTGGGATTGTATGATCCATGCATTCCTAAAGGTGTTCATAGAATGTGTTTATAAAGGATTCTGCGGTCTGGGCCGTATTTTCCACAGGCCCAGGGGCTTTGAAGGATTCCACCTCGGTTTTGAGGAGTGTGAAATTTGCTTTAGAGAAGTTTTTCACTGTGGTTTTCTGGGCAGGGGGTGGGGTCGGGATGTGAATATCCAGTGAGATTAGTTTATGGTCTGATCTTACCAGTGAGGGATACACTTCTGGTCTGGAGCATAGAGCCCCCATGTTGGTGATGATCAGGTCCAGTATGTTTTCCCCTCTTGTGGGAGTGGTAACAAGTTGTTCCATAGCATTTGAGTTTATAAATTCTAGGAACCTTTGGGCTAGGGTGTTGGAGCTAGAGTAATGCTCCCAGTCTGTTTGGGTAGTTGAAGTCGCCCAATATAATGGTGTTTGGAGAGACCTTCATATTTTCCACTGTTCTCAGGAAGGCCGAGTGGGGTTCCTGGGTTTGGGAGGGTGGTCTGTAGCAGGCTATAAACTGGAAGGCAGTTATACCCACTGTTAGTTGAACATGGATAGTCTCTGATGCTTCGTGCTGTGCCACCAACCTGGAGGTGTGGGTATCTTTGACGAATATTGATACTCCCCCTCCTTTTGTGGTTCGGTCCAAGTTTTGGGGCCAAAAAGCATGGTATGAGGTATAACCTGGTGGTGCTGGGGTGCTCTTGGGAGCCTTGAACCAGGTTTCTGTTACTGCACAGATATCGATGTTCTCCATGCTAAGGAGAGTTTCGAGTGCGTGCATCTTGAGGTTTAGACTTCTGGCATTGAGTAGCATTACTCTTAGTTTCTTATCCCTTGTGATACCTATGGAGGTGGGTTTGTCTTTTGAGCCTTGCTTAAAAAAGGCACTATGGGGGTGGCAAGAGCCTTTGCCAATATCCAAAAGCCCAGGGGTGACAGGTGCAAGCCGTCCCTAGCGAAGCATCGTGGCTTGTCGAGCATATCATCCCAGGCTGACAGGCATTGGATCCCCTTTGAATGACACCAATACTTAAGCCAATTGTTGAAATTGATCATCTTGTCTTCATATTGCGGCATCATTCTTGGTGAGGGTAAGATGCTACTCAAAGTCAGGGTCATACCGGCCTGGGCTACATGCTCAGAGAGCTCCTCTATGTCTCTTTTCATGTAGTCCAGGGAGGTACGTCTCAGGTCATTCACACCAGCATGGACAATGACTGAGTCATATTTGTACTTGCCTTGGAGTGACCTGAGTGCTTGTGTTATGTGGCGGATCCTAGCGCCTGACAGGCAGCTCACTGTGACCTTCTCCTTGTTCAGCATGGTGAGTGGGCCATCAGTGTGCCTGACGATAGAGTCACCTATTACAAGTGTATCAGGTGTGTTGTTTAGCCTTAAGGGCTGTGACTGTTCGGCACACTGACTTTGTGAGCTATGTGTTGCACGTGTTTTGTTTTGGGGTTGCGGTTGCTTGGGTGTCTGCTTCGGAGGTCTCTGCTGCTTAGACAGATTTTTATTTAGAGCCTCCAAGTTTGTTTTTGTGTGTTTATGTGTTTGGTTTGCTGTCATGGTAGGTCTATGTGAGACTGAAATTGTAGTGAGTGTGGTTTCCTTCTCCTCCTGACTGGTTACGCCAGTACTGAGTTGAGAGAGCTTAGCCATTCCCCTGGGGTGACAGGGTAAGTGTGTGAGGTGTTAATGGCAATAGTTCCTGTCCATATTAATCCATTGTTCTGGATGCTGGCAGGGTGCTGCTTACAGCTAGGGACACACCTGCATGGGACACCTCTCCAGCATACTGCATTCTGTGGGTATTCCCATACGAAAGTGGGGGTCATACTGTACTCATTCCCAACAGCAGGGATATGACCTGTGATAAACCTGTGGCTGATGGTGGGGTGAGTTGAGTGCGTGTGTGATATGGAAGCTTCTTGCAGCTGACTCCCATATATACCTGGGACATTCCCCTTATGCTGCCTTGTGCGGGGACGTAGGTAGCCTCTCATTACTTCATAACTGTGCCTTTTGTGGTCTGCCAGTGATTGGCCAGACTACATCAGTATTCCATACTACACAGACAACTAATGTGATGCTAACTTGCATGTACAATTCCAAATGTGTATGCAGCTGACAGTAAAATTTTATGTACACTGTCTAGGGTACTTCTACTTGTGTATTGTGTGTATGTCTGGGTCCACATTCATGGCAAGTCCATCTTTCAGATGGTGACATATTGACGTCTGAACAGTGAGTATGGATGACTGCTGAACTGGGTCTTGCTGGGATGCTTTGTGGTTGGCACTGCAGTTGTCAGAATATGGCCCTGTCATCGGCAGTACTGGCTGACAGCCCTGGAAGCTGTCACAACTCCCACATCTGGCATATGACACAGCTGTACCAGAGATTTGCCAGTGGGAACATCCCATATGGCCACCTAGTGGGGGATGCTGGTTACGCACTGGAGCCATGGCTGATGACACCCATCAGAAATGCACACACACCCGAACAATAACTCCATGCCTACATGTTGACCACTTCCACACAATATTCAACACACAACAACCTAACACACAGACCCCTGCATATTGTACACATGCAACGATCTACCCTGTAAATTGGGGCAGCTCAGGTAATCTGTGCTCCACTGTTATTAATCCCACACGTACATGTTACTGCATTTCTACATAGGACTGTGGGGGGGGGGGGGCACACCTGACAACTGTAAACATTTGCTCTGACTGTAGTGGTATTTCAGGTACTCTGTTGGCTTCCATTTCGTTTTGTATTCTGGCCTATCATGCAGACTAGAGGCATATCAATAGAGTACAGATCTTAGGTTTTATTGACCTACATTTCAGTTTCAGACTTCTTAGCCTTCAGAACTAACATACAACTGCCTGACCTGTTGTAGTCTGTCTGTGTAGTTCTGGAAGCGGGATAATCTCCATTGCCATCAATTGGAAGCCTTAGCAAAGCCTTTCTTTATGGTCATCTACACCTATCCTGCTGGCTGAGGCTGTTGTTGGGTATGTCAGCCTCACTGACATCCATGTGTGTGTCCTTTTGGGCCACCACATGTACTGCAGTGGGATTTGCACCTTGTCTAGTACTGCCTACTTTGTTGACACCAGTATTTGTTACGGATTTCATGCTGCCCATATAGGTGTCCACTATCTGCTGCCATCCCATTCAGCCACTCCATTCTCTTGCATGGTCACATCCATACCATAGATAAAACTAGCAGAACATAATACTCCATTTGGCAATTGATAGGAAGAGTGACTTACCGTGTGGCTGTGCCAGTATTGATGATGGTGCTGGAGGGCTGACTATGTCAGATGCACATAGTACACTCCCTGTACATGGTAAAGCACAGGTAGTGTCATGTTTGGCATCCCTTTTACTGTATGTGAGAGTCAGAGACAGGTGTCATTCCCTGGGTTCCTACCATGTCAGTGTATGTGCTATGTGTTGCCTCTTTGCCAAAGCCTGGGTATACTGGGCATGCCTCCTTTTGCCTACATGGGCAGGCTCAGGTTGCTCCTCCTCAGAGTCACTCTGTGCCTGTGCTGGCTTTGGCAATGGTGGGGGGCTGTGTGGCCCTGCCCCGTGCTGTTCCTGCTGCAGCTGTTTCCGCAAGATCATATTGTGTAGCATGGCACATACAATGAACATTTGTGTACATGTAGCTGGAGAGTACTGCAAGGATCCACCAGGTATGTCCAGGCAATGGACCCGTGACTTGAGCATCCCAAACACATGCGATTCTGGTTTGTGCGTGTGCCTCATTATGGAGTTATTGTTCGGGTATGTGTGCATTTCTGATGGGTGTCATCAGCCATGGCTCCAGTGCGTAACCAGCATCCCCCAATAGGTGGCCATATGGGATGTCCCCACTGGCAAATCTCTGGCACAGCTGTGTCATATGCCAGATGTGGGAGTTGTGACAGCTTCCAGGGCTGCCAGCACACACATTCATGATAATGCCCTGGGCATCACACATGACCTGGCAGTTGATGGAGGGGAAGCCCTTGCGGTTTATGTAGACCCTAGCCCACTCACCAGGTGGTGCTTTGATGTGTAAGTGCGTGCAGTATATAGTACCCACTACCTCAGGGTATTCTATTTGGTGGAAGAGACGCATATTGCTGGTCAGCGCCTCACGTCAGCACCCAGCATGTGCTGACATGGCATCCAGGAACCGGTGGATTATCTTGGATGCTGATGCCTGTGAGATCCCCATGACATCCCCAGTTGACCTTTGGAAGGTACCTGTGGCTAGTATTCTTAAGCCTACACATACCTTGGTATCCACTGGGATGGGTTCCTCTCTGTTGGTTCTGTGTGTGAGGCGTGGCCGGCACAGTAGGTTTCCCTGGGTCTGTACACTCTTCTCCTCACTGTGGGTTAGTTGTCAGCATTCTCATCCTTACCATCCTCAGCCTCTTCCACATATTGATGTATGACAGCAACAGCAGCCCTTATCATTTTGTTAGCTTTGTCAGGTAAAACTTCCCCGTCTGTGTACACCGGTGGTGTAGAGTTTGTGGGAAAAACCAAAGTGAAAGGTGTTTGCATAGTTTATAGTAATGTGCTGGGCTACTGCCTGTGTAATTGGCTGATTCTAATACATTGCACCTGCCAGCTATGCTAGTTCTCCTTGATTACCTTCCTACTGCTGTTTTCCCTTCCCATTGCCTTCCCGTTTAAGCCCCAAGGCGAGCCATGCATACCCAGTGCTCAGATATAAACAGAGCTATTTCTTGTGGTTTTTTTGTTTGTTTAAAACCCGGTGCGCAGCGCTCACACCAGTTTAGGCAATGTAAACAGTGCTAGACAGCCTCAGACACACCCCCCTTCCTTAGCTGTGCTTAGCTACGGGCAAACACGGGCCACAGAGCTCCAATAAGATTACAGCATGCATGACACTCCACCCTATGAGGTCATCTACCTCTTATGCTTATACCATAGTGTTGCTCCACCTACACGGTTGGGTGCAAGCTAACACTGAGGGGAAATCTGTGATTCAGTATCAATCCTCTCATTTGCATAAAACTGACTGCTAATGCATGGTTACAAAACTGACACTCAGCCTTCCCCCTTGCAACCACTGTTCTAGGGTTTTGTTGTCTTATGCATGCTATTGACTATTATGGTAGAATTCTGATTTTGGTTTAAAAGCTTATTTCCAACTTTTTTCATTACTTTCGGGCCGATCCCATTTGCGCACCACTGCCCTACGCTTAAACGGCCAAAATCGTCAAAAATAAATAAGTTATATTTTATAATTTTATTTCCCATGCCAATGGCCATATATGTGGCCATTAGCATACCTACTACATTGAATACATGCTTTCTTTAGAGCTGTCATGCCTCCGTTTTGTAATTTACAGAAATGTATTCAGTTAGTAGCCGGATACATTTCTGCAGGTTACAGTATTCCTGCATGGATGCCTGCCTGCTTCCTAATTCGCTAATTCACCTCATTTGCATGTTTTCACCAGCAAATGGGGTAATTAGCAAACAGGAGCTGTGTCCATGCAGGAATAGTGTAGGAGCGCTCGTGCATGTCCCGAGAGCTAGTTCCTGGATCGCTCGTCGGCCATATTGCGTGCAGCAGCTCTTGCACTATTCCTGCATGCCGTGCAGAGCTTACTGAATCCCAGGGATAGTTTGGCTTTGAAATCCCCTGGAATGGGCTTGTTTTGCAACCAGGCATATCTGAAAGTGACTGAACCAGTAGCATTTGCTCTGAAAGAAGTTTCAACAGCATCACAGCTGCATTTTATACTACACCTAGCCACTTGAGTTGCTTGATTTATCAAGGACAAAACTTGCTGTTTTGATTCTGTGCCAGGCATGTTTACCACAGCTTTGTTTAAACTGTTAAAGATAGACAAAAGATATTTGGTCATCTAGGTCTGATAATTAGTTGCCTTGAAGACCAGTGTAGAAGTATAAACATTTTCCTCACTTATACATAGACGCTGTCCTTATCTGAGGGTAGGGCATTAACATGTAGTAATAGAAGGTCTGTCAGAGGTTAGGGAAACAGCTGAAAGATCAACTACTGGTTTCTTAAAAAGGAACTTAAGGTCTCTGTAACTTTTCAGAATCTGTCTAGCATTTTTATGCATGAGGCTGAGAGTCAGGAGCTGAAGATATTGATGTGAAAGCATCCAAAAAGGCATCCAGGACTGAAATGAAAGGGGAGTGGGCTGGTTTGCTGATCTCTAACAGGCAGTAGTACCTGTTTTGGACATTGAGATGTGTCTAGATTACCATTCAAAATGTTTCATCATATTTAAAAATAATCTCCTTGAAGGATGACTCTTCCACAGCAGAGTCAGGAAAATTGGAGTCCTCATCATCTGGGGGAACCTGGCCAGGAGAGTGAATTTGAGAGGAGTAAACTAATGAATGGTCATCGGAATCTGAGGCCTCTTCCTCCTTAGAGGAAGAAGATTCCATAGTAATCTTCTGTGGAGTGGAGGATTTGAAAAGGAAGGCATATTGGCTTCAAACAGGCTTTGACAGAAATCCATCCACTCCCTTTCACTATGAGGAGGAGGTGAGGAAACATGCATTTTATTTTGTAATTTTTTTTTCTTAGGGGTGACATCCACCTGAATCAAGCTTGGAGGCTCCAACCCCTGATGTACCTTAGTTTGCTGGGAATCTCTTCTATAATGAAAATTTGTGGGATGCCTTCCAGTCCATCTGAGATAATGATTTGCCTTTCCATCTTCTCAGCTGCAGTAACAGTATCTTCGGACATGTGGTCCTCTGATGCCATACCTGCTGTGACACCAGGGAAATACTGCCAGTCCAGCTATGTGTATATTAAACTACTGGTGCAGAAGAGTGTGTTTAACTGTATGTTCTGTACTGAGCTTCAAGAATTGTATATAAACTATATACCTGTATAAATGTATGTTTTATAGGTTGGTACTAGGCCATCGGCCCTAGGGCCTGTACAAGCCAAGCCATAACAATTCCCTAGCTATTTCTTCCCACACTATTTATTTCCCTGGACCCCTGTCTAGCAGGGTGACTGACGTGATCCCCGGGGTGAATTTCCTTTCTCCCATCCAATCATCAAGGTTACTTTTGAAGAGGGCCAAAGAGGTGCTCTGCTTGACATGTATGGGCAGTCTATTCCAGAGTCTAGGTTGTCTCTGGGTCAGGAACCTATCCTTCCAGCATGTTTTGTTTATTGTGATGACAAGATTTAGATCCCAGGAGTGTGTGGCTCTGAGGGATTGGGATTTCTTTAAGTGTAGCATGTCCAACAGCTCTGGGTTTGACATGGCCTTGTATGTTAAGCAGAGATCACCTCAGAGTAGATATGTGACAGAGTATAGCTGGAGTTTTTTAAGGCGGTCAGCATAGGACATCTGCTTTAAGCCTGTGATTCTTTTAGTGAGGTATTTCTGCAGCCTTTCCAGTTGTTGCAGATGTCTTGAGAGATACATACCAAATGGGGAGTTGTATTGTATAATGGGTCTAATGAGGGATGAGTACAGTGGGACAATGACATCCTTTTTTCTGGATGAAAAGCCCTTAGTGATGAGGTGTGCCACATAGAAGGATTTCCTGACTGTTGTGGCGATGTGGTTATTGAAGGCGAGACCACTGTCCACCTGTGTCCCTAAGTCTCTTATCACACTTTCAGTGTTTAGTGTACTGCCACCTATGTGATAATTCATGGGTACATGTTTTTTCCAAAAGGGAATAACTATACATTTCTTGGCATTGAGCTTGAGCCCATGGCTCTGGCACCAAGCATTTGTTTCTGTAAGGCCCTTTTGTAGAGTATCCACAGCATTTGGAGATTCAATAATGGCTCCTAGTTTGCAGTCATCTGCGAACTTTGTTAGCCTGTACTTCAGAGAAGCAAATGCCAAACAAGAGAGATCCCAGGACTGAACCCTGAGGTACTCCACTTGTCTGGAGCTGGATTTGGAGTCAGCTACTTTTACAGTGTGGGTTCTGTCAGTAAGCCAGTTGGCAACCCATCAAGTGACGTAGGGATTAATGCCCAGCTTAATAAGTTTATCTATGATTCCAGAGTGGGGGGATGGTGTCAAAGGCCTTGGCGAGGCCCAGATAGGCTGTGTGGACTACCTTACCCTCGTCCATGGCTCTGGAGACTGATTTAAAGAAGTCAATAAGATTCAGGAGACAAGATCGGCCCTTCATGAACCCAAACTGGGTGGGGTCCAGTGTTTTAAGGTTGCCAATGTCTTTGTTTATAAGTTCCATGATAATACATTCCATGGCCTTGCAGATAAGGCTCGTCAGACTGATAGGGCGGTAGTTCCCAGAATCCAAGGTGGATCCCCCCTTGTGGAGTGGGATAACTGTAACTGTGCGCCACTCAGTAGGCACAAAGCCTGAGGTGAGGGTATGATTAAATATGACACTTAGGTGAGGTGCCAGTTCATTTTGTAGTTCATGTAGTACACAGCCCGGGATGTCATCTGGTCCCATGGATGCTGTATTCTTAACTTTGGAGAGTGCGTTTTTTACCTGTGTGGCCGATATTACCGGAATTTGGCAATCTTCCAGTATTGAGATGGGCCATTTAGGGGGTGAGGGGGGGTGAAGTTGGCACTGAATCGATCTGCCAGAATATTGGCAATATCCTTGGGATCAGTATATTTAATGCAATTCTGTTGTAGCTCAGAGCAGATCTGAGCATTGCCATTTAGATTCTTGACATAGTTATAGAATGCCTTGTGGTTGTCTTTGGATTCTTTGGCAATTTTATTTTCGTAACTAGCTTTGAAGGATTTTATGAGGGATCTCAGCTTCTTACTGAGGCTGGTAAGGGAGTTTTTTTTGCATCCTGGGATTTTCCTCTTTTCTGCAACAGTTTTTTCCTTTTGTTGTAAAGTTTGTTTATGGCAGGGGATCACCAGATTGGCTTCCTTTTTTTGGAGGAGAGCATCTTGGTTCTATTTAGGATGGCACGATTCATGCATGAGTGGATGTGCTCGTACAGTGCCTTAGTGTAGGACTCAGCAGTTGAATGTTCAGTTCCCGTCTGCATGGTTGTCATGAAGTTTGTAACTACTGACTTGAGTAGCATGAAGTTGGCCTTGGAGAAGTTTTTTATGGAGGTTTCCTTACTGGGGTGTAGAAGCGGAAACATACAAAGTTAACTTGCAAAACTTCAAGAAAATAAGTTGGAAAGTAAAGTGTTTTACTGATTATGTTAAATCTCAGTAAGCAGACACAATGTCTACAGCTAGAAGTTTTCCTATTGTCTTGAAACAGAAATAATTAGTAAATTTCAAATGTAAAAGTGTTTATTTTACGACTTCCATGTTCTGCAAACTTCTGACAGATAGGTACTTTTCACAAAGAAATGTTAAAAATTATGTTAGTTTCTGTTAGCCTGGGAACTGAAGGCAGGTGACAAAGAGTGATGTTATCCAGGCTAACCCATCAGTAATGTGTATTATTAATTTAAGAACTATCTCAGAGAGTGAGACTGGCATTTTGTATCTTGTCTTGGACCTAGAAACATCCATTTCAGCACTTCTGCCTGTGTGTTGCTTTGTAAGTCAGATTTTTAATTTGGCACCTGGGCCTTTTCCACTTGGGACCTTCTGATTTTTCTTGCTTTAGGGGAGAGGGACAAGATTTACCAGGGTAGTTTTGATTGAATTTTGCTGTTGAAGAAAGGTAGAGTTCTTTGACTTTACGGTCTTCCCCTTCTAGTCCAGTCTCTCAACTCGGCAGAGGGTCCAGAGAAACACCCTTTATCCATGGGGCATTAAAGAGCTCTTTTTTAACATGATCTGACAAGAGCCTGGGTCCTCATCTATAAATGCTTTCCTGTAGCAGCTCCCTGCATAGTACATAAAATGCACTATAGTCACATTTAAGTGAATGTCCATACAACTGGAGGCCTAAGTTGTACAAATCCTGGATATGCTTCTGTAGGATCTTATCATAGATTCTCTCTGCCTTAAACTTGATTTGTTCTTAAATTATCTCAAATTATTTGAACAGACAGAATTGGCAAGCCCAGAGATCTCATGGTCAGGGTTGCTGAGATGTAGGTCATTTTGCCAAACTGGTCCAATAACCTACTTTCCCTATCTTTTGTCAAGGGGTTCTTGGAAGCAGGCTCAGAAGTTCCTTTGGTGTATTCCAGAGACACCACAGCTGGGTCCATCACTGGGTTCTTAAAAGGATAATTGTGGGAACAAATCACTCAATACAAGAAATATAGCTTCCTGTGAGCAGGGGGAATGCAATCAGTCTGCAGTGATATGTCTGAAAACACATACAAGACTTTGTGGAGTGGTGGTATGACCAAGTATCTAGATTTAGGCAGACTCTGGAGCCTTCTTTAGTTGGTCTTAGCCTGGGAGAACTCCTTAGTTTCCAGTTAAAAGAAACCTTTGTTCTATGAAGGATATTTCCAAAAGACAAATCTCTGGTGGCAAAGTGGAGGTCAAGGTGTCTTCAGAGTCAGAATTCAGAAAATGCTGGGAAGGTAAATACTCCACATATGCAAGCTCTTCATCAGAGTCAAAGGAATCAAAGTCTCTCTGGGGGATGTGCCTCTCTTTCTCTTCCCAGAACAGGCTCCCAGCACAGGGTCCCTTACCAGGGTGGGCTGCCTAAACTTCATGAAATCCTGTTCTAGTCTGACTATGTCCCATGGACAGATGTGTAGAAGTGGCAGGGAATCCAGTCAATGTTGGCTGGGGCAAATCTGCTGTTTAGATTTTGGAGTCTTGGATTTGGATCCAGCAAATGACAAGGCCTCAGGCTACAGAGAGATGGCAGTGACTTCAATCTGGTTCCCAGGATTCTTTTCCCAAATTATCACCAAAGGGATAACTCCTTCACCCTCTGTCACCAGAACTCTGCTGTCAGAAGCTGAGGCTTGCGCAGCAGCTCCAGGCCCAACTAATAGCCTGGTGTCTGCTTGTGAGGACACAGACTGGGCCAAAGACATGGCAGCCTCAGAAGGTTGTACCAGAAGATTACCTGTGTTGATGATTTCAAGCTGTGGAAGGCAGTCAAACACTGGAATGTCACTGGCCTCTACAGTATCTTTCTCCTTCAAGTGTTGCTCTTTATGCCTCTTCAGTATGTTGGAGTGAGAATCAGCAGACACCATTATGTATGAAGGCCAAAGACTATTGGACTTCAAAAACTGACTAAAGGATTCAGCCCTAGGGTTTTTGTTCTATTATTAAAATGAAAGCAAAATTGGAAGATTGTCACATCATGCTCTAGGCCTAGACAGAACAAACAGGAATGAAAGTATTTCCAAGGGATTTGGTTCACACACCTGTGGCAATTTACTTTGATATTAAAGAGCTAATAAACACTAAGCAAAAGGCAATATAAATTTCCCCAGTGGTGTACTTAGCTGAACCTTCTGGCTTCAGGCCAACCAATGGACTAACTACACTAGTATACATGGTCTGGTGCATTGAACTAACACAACAAGAAAGAACTGAATATGATGTCAGCCATCAACCCTTTATACCACAGATGTCCTGACATTGGTTATTAATGGCATCTGCTAGCTGAGCATGATCAAATCTTCTGGTATTCAGGCTGGCCTCGAGCTTCCTCATGGCAAGAAGTCCAAAGAGTTAGTACTGCAACACTAAGAAAAACATCTGCTGACTACCTTTAGTAGTTGCTTTCAGTGCAGCTAGAAAGGGAGAGATTGTCACTAGTTGAGGAGCATCTGCTTGCAACAAGTCAGAATATCTTTGCTGGGTTTCAGACATTTCTTTTAGGTCACAGTTGAATAATTCCTTCATTCTGTCAGTGGTGTCAGAAAAAAATACATCTTCAGATTCTGCAGCCCGAGTTATTTTCCTCAAACTCAAAGATTCCCAGTTATCTGGTGTAGAATCTTGGGAGACATAGTCCAAGCCTACCTCCTGCTCATCAGATTTTGAATAAGAATATGAAGATGAAAGGAACCTTTTCTTTTTAGACAGTTGAGAAGACAGAATGTAATGACCAAAAATCTTTTGGCAAAGGCAAAATATTCTTATTTTGCTTCCTTAACTGAATGGGATAAAGGAGATGATGTATATTTACATTTGTGTGTCCTTACCCTGGGAGTGTCCATTGAAACAAATGCTTTGATGTATGGCCATCTTGCCAGGATTTAAGATTCCTCATTAGGGCTGTGAAAGGGAAGAATGTCAGTCTGTTCCAGGCAAGAATAGGTCTCCCCTGCCCAAAGTGGAAGTATGAGCAGATTTGCAGCACATGTCTGACTCTCTGCTCTAAGTGACTTAGAGAGAACAATACCTGAGGTGTCTAAAGAAGCCAGTGAATGATCTGTGCGCTCTGACATAGCATAGTATAATTACTTGGTGAAGGCTGAGGCAAAGAGGAAGCCAGAATGGAAACCAATGCCTCTCTGAATATTTTTCTATTCCTGGGGACCAGATGGGGAGCATTCGGGGACCTGGAACTCTGCTTCATGACCCTACTGGTAAAAGTTTCAACTTTAGGTTTTCTAAATATAAAAGAAGGGAATTACACCTTCTTCTAAGAGGTTTACGAGAACATACAAGAACGTACAAATCAATCAGAACCAGATGTAGTTTCTCCTGTTCACTGAATTCTCCCGTAAGAAAAAAAAGACATGTGATGATCTTCAGAGGTAATCTGGAAATCCTGTTGAAATGTTGGCCCTCAAAATTTCTTTTTGCAATTGTGAGGCAAGCTCCTCCAGCACCCCGATAACTTATATATACCAACTTCAAGATCGCCATACCTCAGAGAAAAGGGAATATTCTGAGAAATGGCATCTCAAATTTGCTATATGTAAGTCCGATCTTTCTGCCATTCAGTCTCTGTATTTCAAGACTCACTCTAGCAGATCCCAAATTTTCAAACAGTTAACCAAATTCACAGAAGAAACACTTGTCACATAAAAATGGAAGCAAGTCTCGAAAAAGTTATTGATCTTCCCAGTTTAACAAAAAAATAGCTGACTGCTGAACTTTAGAAGTTGCAACACAGATCAAAACTTGCTGGTTGCTTCAGCAGCAAGGAAGTTCAGATTTTCTTTTGACACCAGTGTATTTGTTTTTATACTGGCCCACCCCTTTGCTCTAATGGTTGTACAGGTGCTTGAACGGTGCCCTAAAGCTTTGAAAGATATATGGATGTCCAATCTTTGGCAGGGTGCGTCTCATATAGCTAAAGCTACTACAACAGTAATCTAAAGGTGAACATAAAGCATAATGCAGACTGCTGGTTCAGCAATGAGCTTTATGTTGATGGCTGCATCAATGTTAAGATTCCCCTAGCATAGAATACTAGAAGGATACGGTTTTCCAAAACAATGTCAGTGCCAAAAGACCTAATACTCATATCAACAATGAAGTCCCAGGTTCCAGCACTGGCATTCAAAACATTATCACCAACAGTGAAGGCACTGAAAACCTCAACACCAAGGGAAAGTACAGTTGTGTAAAATCTTACCATAACAGTAGATGTCCTTCTCTTCACTGTTTCAGTATTAATTACATCAGGTATCCCCTGCCAAGGGAAGCCTGATGTCTGGCAAGTATGCCAAAACCTTTAGGTTGTAATAGGGACACCGTATGTCATACATATGCTCCTCGCTCATAGCACAGGGCATAAAGGTGATGTCCGGAGGTACCGCTCTGAGAACTGAAAAGCCCTAGGAGGAACGATAATCTAAAATGACAAATAAGTAACAAGTACATCTGGAAGGAGAAAGGGAACAGGAAGAAGAGGGAGAGAATATTGCAATTGTGAAGAGAACATCTACCGTTATGGTAAGATTCTACAATATTGTACTATGTCCTTCCATATCATTGTTGCAGTATTCTTTACAATGCAGAGAGTACAAAGGCTCAGGAAGAAAGTTGTGAGGAGGAAGGACCAGCACAGCCCTCATGAAAACCATGTAGGATAGCCCTGGCAAAACGAGCTCTAGCCCTAGAAACAACATCCAACTTATAGTGCTTGTTAAAGAATGCACAGAAGTCCAAGTAGCTGCCTTAAGAATAAAATTAGTAGCCAAACCTTTGAAAAAAGTACCAGAAGAAGCCACAGCCCTGGTAGAATGAGCTTTAAGAGAAGAAGGAAGGCTTTTACCATGAAAGGAATAACAAAAAGAAATGGCTTTAGAAATCCAGGAAGAAATGGTTTGCTTGGAAATAGCCAAACCTAAAGACCTAGGATGAAAGGAAACAAAAAGGTGCTCAGATTTGGGACGGAGCCTAGATGGCAAACAGATAAGCAGCATTTTTTAGAGCTCCACAACACAGTACTAGAAAACAGGGAAAAATTATTTTCATTAACCAAAATAGAAAAAAAAATATTAAGGAACTTAAGAACTACAACTCTACCAAATTTCAAGAAATATTATCAAGTTTTTCCTGTCAAAATATTCTGGAGAACAACACAGCTGTTTGGTAATGGCCAGTTTAAAGAATTCTCACTCAGAAACCACTCTGAAGAAGGAGATACAATTGATGTCTTCCACATTACATGAACTGTTGTTGTAAATGGATAGATTTACTGATAATTTGGAAAGTCTCAAGGAAAACTGCCAAAAGCAAACAGATGTACTAAAAGAAATACTGCAGAAACAACAAAGTAAATTACTTGATATGGAGACATCACTAAATGACATAGGTGGAAGACTCAAAGAGGAAAATCAGACAATTTACTTCACCAAAATAACTGGCTACTTAATAAAGTGGATGATTTAGAGAATAGGGAGAGGAGAACTAATATAAGAATATTTGGCCTTCCAGAAAAAACTGAGGGAGAAGACATCATCACCTTTTTGAATTCCTGGCTTCTTCAAGTGCTTGATTTACAAGAGGGATTATCAAATGGAATAGAAACAGCTCACAGAGCCATAGGAAAATCTATACCCTCTTCAGCTAATGCACCACCAAGATCAATTGTGGTAAAGTTATTTATTTATTTATTCCAGTTTGATGACCGGGAGGTCCACTGGGCTCGTTTTCAGTGGAGGCTCGGGGAGAAAAGCTCCAACAATACATAGTTACATGAATAATTACTAAGAAAGTTTGCATTACTGACAAATAATAATTCCTGTCCTTGGATAAAGAGCTCATTTTAAAAACAGCCTGGAGAAAAAGTCCCATAACATATAAACAGAGTCAGATCAGATTTGACAAAGATTATTCTGCAAAAGTGTTAGAAACAAGGAAAAAAACTTGGTCGTTAGTGAAACTTCTCAAACAAAATAAAATAAAAGCACAGATGGTATATCCTGTTAGAATCAGAATTTTCTATTCAAATGACTTGAGAACTTTTAACAACAATGAAAAAGCTCTACCTTTATCAAGAATAATAATATCATCACAATTCCTGAAGAAATGGACTGGACTGTTTCCACCAACTTGAAAAGATGTCCAGAAAAAAATACTTGGTCTGATGTAAGGAAAAAGAAACAAATAACTGATTCTAAAACTACACAGTCTTCCAAATATCTCAAAGAATCAACAAAGATATAGACTTCTGGACTTTACCTCAAAATGTATGCATTTTATCTATTATATTGCCTATTATACTCTGAGACATTTATACTTTTTCTTAAACTTATACTTTATGCAATATACTCATCACAAGTCTAACGGTTGTGTCTGATAATGTTAAATGGTTTTATAACTTAGAGTGACTTCTAAAAATATAGTTATATCTCATTCATAGGCAGTGAGGAAAACCAGATTCAAATGTTATCTTTCACTTTAGTATAAATAGTTATATGTAAAGGAAGAACAGAGACAACATATACACAAATGTTTTTTCTCTTCTCCCTTTTTATTAATAGTATATTTAGTTCACCTCGTTGTTGCATAATAGGAATTGAAAATTTTTAATCATAGTTTCTGTGGCTTACTGACTTCACTACACTTCAAATTCCCATTTTAAAAGTAACATAGATATCCATATTTTTAAATGTGGAAAAAACAGTCAATATAAACATAGTTCCGTTACTGGGTTCTGACAAGGCTGTTATTTGAAACATTCTTGTGCACTAGTTAGAGCTTCCCTTGTCTGCTATGAAAGATTTAAGGTGGAAATAGTCAGTTAAGGAATCCCCTGCTTGCCTGTTGTTAAGGTATCGCTTGTAGTGTGATATCAGTTGCATAAGCAGTATATATTAAGCTCATTTAACATGGTCTTTGGATTATTAAAATAAACAAACCCTGACTTCTTTTAAATAAATAAAAAGAATAGGTGTGAAGTCAGTGAAAGAGTAGCTGTTTTTCATGGGTCTATATTAGAACATCAAAGTTTTAAAACTTCAAATGCTCTAATATCGACCCCTATTCAGCGAATACTGAAAATAGCGAAGCTGCAGAACACCAAATTTCTTCCTAGGGAAGGAATTCAGTTGTCTGTTTCTGTGGCTTCGCTATTTTCAGCACTGCAGTGGAAAGTTACGGGTCGGGATCAGGTAAGTGTGCGATTGTGTGGACATGAGGGTTAGGGCACTGGTTAGGTGAGTTAGGGCGTGGGTCAGGTAAGTGTGCGATTGTGTGGACATGAGGGCTAGGGCGGGGTAGGTGATTTAGGGCAAGGGTGAGTGTGCGATTGTGTGGACATGAGGGTTAGGGCGGGGTAGGTGAGTTAGGGTTAGGGCAAGGGTGAGTGTGTGATAGTGATAGACATTAGGGTTAAGGTAAGTGGATAGATAGTAGTGTATGTATAGTTTAGTGTAGGGTTAGATGTAGGATTTTAAGTATATGTGTGTTGATTGCTGTTTGTTTGGTGTGCTTGTGTTGTGTGTGTGTGTGTGTGTGTGTCAGAACAGCAAATTCTTTCCCTGGGAAAAAATTTGTGGTTCTGCATGTTCGATGTTGTCAGCGTTCGCTGAATAGAGGTCGATATTAGAACATTTGAAGTTTTAAAACTTCAATGTTCTAATATAGACCCATTTTTCATGTAGGTAACATAAAAAAGAAGAATTTACGGTAACACTGAATAACGTCCATATGAAAAAGTAATAGAAGAATTACAGACTACATTGTTACACCTGAAGTAAACACAGTCCTTTCTTACTTCTGAATTATTCCTACCTAGGCTATAATATACACTATGCTATGGTGATAAAGTAAAATGACATGTCTGATAATTTTGTAAGCGTCTGTTACAGCATTGCAAGTGTAAACAGGAAAATATGTGTGTGAGATGCACACATCAACAGCAGTTGTGACATACTTCTGTGCACATAAGTAAAATTAAGACAACTTTTAGACATATTATACTGAATACTTCATTAACCTGGTAACAGAAATCATCTAATTTCAGAAGCCACAAAGGGACTTATTACCTTGTACTTATAACTCCTGCTTATTTGAATATAATGTGCACATTGCTTTATTAGATAACATAGTAAACCCTGTACTGTGCAGTGTTGTTATTTTCCTTTGCTCACACTGCCTAGACATGTTCAATTGAATTGATTAAGTAGTAACCAAATAAATACCGAATACAGTAGATAGTAAATTACTGATTACTCTCCTCACCCTTTAGTGCTTTCTAATCTTTAGTAAGTGGGGTTCAACTTTCAGTAAACTGGCAAAGATGCTGGTAATTAGCCAAAATTCTTACACCAACATGCAAGTAGTTGTTTAACTGCACTACTAAATTGTGTGGGCATTTGTACTTATTTTCTATGATGAACAGTTGATTTATCCCCAGCAAAACTTTAAGCCATGGTTCTATAACTCATAAAACTGGCATCTCAGACAGTCTTGTGAGTGCCGGTTGATGTATTGTGGGAGTTGCCTTGATGACAGGGAAGTACTGGGAAACCTATAGTAACATTGCACATAAATTAGCATAATAAAGTAGTTTAGATGTCATTCATTCTACCAAGAATTGTCTGAATTACACATTTACAGACATAGGTTCCTAAGAAATGCAAATCCTAAATGATATTCTGTATGCTACACATCTGGTTAAGGCAGGGATTTATAACAAACTACCTTTAATCCTTCAGACATTAGTTGTATAGCTGACTATTACGCAGCTGATATTTTTACTGAATATTGACAACTGTTTAAATAATAAGGTTATCAGTTTCTTAGTTTGATGGTTGGTAAAATGAGTTCACCTTGGAATTTCATCTTTATTTCTTTAAAGTAAAGGGCCCATGAGAAAATGTCTTCATGGTCTACTTTTGCTACTGCTTCAAGTAGTAAAATAAGACAGATTTTAAATTGTAATTCTTGATGAGAAATTCAAGTAGAACACTAATTAAATATATATGAGATAGAGAGATTTCTTAAGGCACTGTTCAGCTTAATAGGTTTTGTATTTTTTAGAGTGTCATCACTTTTAACAATTTAATAACAAAGAAGGGAGTCTGCCTACTCTTGTATCTTGCTGCATGACACAGTCTTTGATAAATTAGAAGTTATGAACACACCATAACGTTCCATCTGAGTAGGTAGTTCATTTGTCTGCAACCTGTGGGTTACGGATCCGATATCGGATCTGAGCCGGCAACTTGTTTCAAGCTAATGGATCCAAGCTCCTAGCTCCTCCCTTCACCCATAATCCCCTGCTAACCCTCCATTACCTCAGATCGAGTTTGCCTCTCCATATATATCCAACAAAGGATATCTAAAAAAAAAACTAATAGATCCAAAGAAGGTCAGGGGAAGGAGGGGGGGGGGTGGTTGCAGACAAATGAACTACCTACTCAGATGGAACGTTATGGTGAGTACATAACTTCTAAATCTGAAGTAGGATTGTTCATTTGTTAGCAACCTGTGGGACAGAGTTCCCAGCTACCTGTACCCTTGGTGGCCATCATGGAAGGATATTACGAAGCACCGCAGAGCCAAAGGATGCTCTCCCTCTAGAAAGCAGGTCTAGCTT
This sequence comes from Protopterus annectens, assembly GCF_019279795.1. Lineage (NCBI taxonomy): Eukaryota > Metazoa > Chordata > Ceratodontiformes > Protopteridae > Protopterus > Protopterus annectens. Next base: position 444,787,866 of record NC_056741.1, on the reverse strand, counting down.
GTAGTGGTTGATAAAGGTATGAGATGAAGCCCAAGTGGCTGCAGAACAAATATCATCCAAAGGAACTCTAGACTTAAAGCCGCAGAAGTAGAAATGGAGCGAGTGGAATGAGCACGAACTCCTTCTGGTGCGGGTCTACCCAAGGCTTGATGAGCTAGTATTATACATTGGGAAATCCAGCGAGATAAAGATACTTTAGAGATAGCTTTCCCCAAGTTAAATTTGGCAAAGGAAACGAACATCTGGTCGGACTGTCTATGGCCAGCCGTCCTATGAGTATAAAAATGAAGCTGCCTATGAACATCCAATGAGTGCAGCTTGTATTCACCCTTATTTTGATATTTAGGGAAGAAAACCGGTAAATTTATCGATTGGTTTATGTTGGTTTCAGATGCTATCTTGGGAAGAAAGGAGGGATTGATCCTGAGGTACACTCTATCAGGGTGAAAAATCAGGTATGGAGGCTTCACAGAAAGAGCCTGAAGTTCCAACACTCTTTTCGCTGAAGTAATGGCTACAAGGAATGCTGTTTTCCATGACAAGAATTTGAGATCCACTGAAGCAGCGGGTTCAAAGGGTGGAGCAGTCAAGGCTTGAAGAACTAAAGTAAGATCCCATGGGGGTACGGCTTCTTTTACAGGAGGTCTAAGTAAAAAGGTACCCTTGAGAAAGGTTTTACACAATTTGGCTGACATCAAGGGTCCTGTATCATGTCCCACATGATAATGAGAAATGGCTGCCAATTGCACTTTGACAGTTGAACAACTAGCGCCTTCTTGAAAGAGTTCAGTTAGGAAATCTAAAATGGATGGAAGAGGAGCCATAAAGGGATCTAGTTCATGCTCCAGATGGAAAAACGTTTCTATTTGCTGTGATACACTTTCCTGGTGGAGGGCTTATGTGCTGCCACGAGGATGGCTTTGACTGGTGAAGAGATACCGGGAGTCCTAACTAGGAGTGGAACTGGAGCAACCAAGCTGTCAGTTTCAGATTGTCCAGGTTTGGAGTTGGCATGTCCAATGGATGGGAGATGAGATCCGGAATGGGATCTAGAATCCAAGGGTGATTCACAAGGTGAGACCACAGGTAAGGGAACCAAATTTGTCGAGGCCAGAATGGGGCAATGAGAATCATCTTGCTCCCCAACCGCGAGGCTTTCTGTAAGAGTTGTATCATCATTGGGAGAGGAGGATAGGCATAGAGTAGACCGGGTGGCCAAGCATGCACCAGAGCGTCTCTTGGAGATTCCCCTGGTGGGGGGATTAGAGCGAAGAAATTGTCACATTTGGCGTTTGAGGGAGATGCAAAAAGATCGCAGCAGGGTTGCCCCCATGTTGCGAATATCTGCTTCGCTACTAGAGGATTGAGAGACCACTCATAAGGGGTAAGAAGGGTGTGGCTGAGCTTGTCCGCTAGGATGTTGGTCCTCCCCGGAATGTGCGTTGCAATCAGAAAGCGGTTGGTGGAGATCGCCCATTCCCACACTCTCATGGCTTCGCAGCAAAGAGGATAAGATCTGGTTCCCCCCTGTTTGTTGATATACCAGACCACTGACATGTTGTCCGAGTGAATTGCAATCGTTCCTGCAGGGAGGAAGCTCTGAAGTGCTTGCAACGCCAACAGCACCGCTCTCATCTCCAGAACGTTGATATGCAGGGAGGTCTCTGTATCGTTCCACATGCCTTGAACTGTCCTGCCTGAGTAATACCCCCCCCACCTGAGGCGGGAAGCGTCCGTGGTCACAGTGGTGATAGGGGGAGAGGTGCAGAAGGGACGGCCCGTATGGAAGTAGCGCCCTTCTGCAAGCCTTGCTGATAGCAATGGGATGGTGGAGAGGAAGTGATAGGAAGGACCATTGCACTAACAGAGTCCATTGCAGGACTCGCATGTTCAAACGGGCGCATGGAAGGAGTGTAATCGCTGCTGCCATGGAGCCTAGTGCCCTCAGGATCAATTCCGCTGGTGAAGCCACTGAATGAAGGATAGCCCGCACATGAAGTTGTAGATTTCTGATTCTCTCGGCAGTTAGGAAGGCTCGCAAATCTCTGGTGTTTATTCTGGCTCCTATGAATTCTATGATCTGTGTTGGAGCCAGTAGAGATTTGCCGACATTGATAGTAATGCCTAGTTGTGGGGCTAGATGGAGAAAGAAGTCTCTGGCCGAGCAAAGTAGATGCCTTGTTGGTGCGGTCAGGAGCCAGTCGTCCAGGTACGGGAAGACCTGAATTCCCTGGAGTCTCAGGTGGGCCGCAATCACTGCTAACACTTTGGTGAACACCCTGGGGGCTGTGGTGAGGCCAAAGGGAAGGACCCTGAACTGGTAGTGACTGGCTCCCAGCCAGAAGCGAAGGAACCTCCTGGATCGTTTGTCCATTAAGATGTGGTAATACGCATCCTTGAGGTCTATAGAGCACATCCAATCGTTCTCCCTCAAAAGGGGGAGGATAGACTAAAGAGTGACCATTCGGAATTTTTCCTTGGTTACTGACAGGTTCAAGCGGGAAAAGTCTAGGATGGGTCTCTGGTCCCCCATCTTTTTTGGCACCAAAAAGAACCTGGAGTAGAACCCTAATCCGAGCTGGTCTTGGGGTATGGGCTGGATGGCTCTTTTTTTTAGCAGCTGCTATATTTCTGCGGCTGTGGCCTCCCTGTGATCGGGTGGTACATCGGGGAGGTTCTTGGATTGGGGGACATGGAGAATTGGTATTTTGTACCCTCTGGATATGATGCGAAGCACCCAGCGGTCTGTTGTGATGGACTCCCATGCTGCTAGATGTTTCGAAAAACGCCCCCCGACTGCCTCCAGAGTGGAGCAGCTGGGCAACCCCTCAGGGCTGCTGCACGGGCCACTCAGAGAAAGGTTCTCTGGACCCAAAATTTCTCGGAGCCCCTCTGCCCCTGGGGCGACGTCCTCCCTGTCCACCTCTGCCACGGTAGGACTGGTTGTCCAGAGCTGGTTGGGAATGTTGTGATTTCCGGAACCACATCTTCTTCTGACCCTTTTGTTTCCTTGAAAAGGACCGCTGGAGAGCAGAGAAGCGGACTTCGACAGCAGACAACGTCTTCCCGTCCTTCTCACTCTGGACAAGCGTCTCGCGAACTGTTTTGCCAAAAAGGGCAGAACATCAAAGGGGGCGTTCGCGAAGGATGCTTTAAAGGGCTCTGTAAAATCGCAATGATGGAGCCAGGCCTGACGTCTCATGACTAGGCCTGCTCCGCTGGCCCTAGCGGCTCCCTCTGTGGTGTGGGACAATAGCCGCATAGAGGTGTTTGAAATAGATCTCAGAGTGGCCATTTGGGTGGAGTACAAATGTTTATCCTCCTCCGACATGGACTCCGGGGGGGGGATGCAGCGTATTCTTTGATAAGATCCCGCTGCATCCTGATGACATGTGCCATATAGTTCAAAGACCTTACTGAGAAGGTCGCTGAACTAAAGACTCGCTTCCCTAAGCGATCCATCAAACGGGACTCTGCTCGGTGGGTGGACTAAGGGACTCTCCTGAGCCAATTCCCTCTTTGTGGCTGCCGCCATCAACATGGCATCTACAGGGGGGCCCTTACTCCAATGTGACCGGTCTGAGGGGGGGCTAAGAATCCTATCCAGTCACTTCGGTATTGGCTCCACGGTGTCTGGATCCTTCCATGCCCTGGTGGTAATAAGGTCCACCAGGGGATAGGCTGGAGGGGACACCCAGGAGGTAGACGGGCCTGCCACGAATGCCTCCAGAAACACGGACTCGTCAGAGGAAGACTTGGGGGCAGACCACCCACCTCTGATTCTCAGCATCTCCATGATGTCTCCAAAGGAGACATCCTCAGGGGGTGATCTTGGGGAGCCTTCCCCTTCCTCCAAGTCCGTGTCCTCGGTTAAGGACTCAGGGGAGTCCACGTGCCTCCTTTTGCACTTATGCTTGCGGGGAGCTTCCTCGAGGGGACTGTCCGAGGAGGCCTCGCCAGCAACATCTTGTTCCAAAGGAACTGTCTGTGACATCGAAGCAGGCTGTCCCTTTGGCCGGGTGATGGAAGCCTGGCCCAGCAGAGAGGGAGTGCAGGGAGGAGTCGCTGCAAGGACCGGGCGTCCGGATGCTCTCAACAGAGCCCTCTCCACAACATCAAATGCTGAGGGAGAGCCACTCTCCAATGGATCCGAAAGTAGGCTCCCACTCGGATCCGATGAAGGGATTGGAGCCGGCGCCGAGACCATCGGATCCGAGGGACCAGTGTGCTCCGACCTGGATGGAGCCGAAGGCACACTGAATCCCCCGGATCTGAAGCTCAGACCACGGCTCCGAGAGGTCGGATCTGACAGACTCGAGGGTAGGGTCGGATCCGAAGTACCAAGTACTGTCGGCGCCAACCCACCCCTGGCTCCAAGGCTGCTCGGCTCCGAGCACTCCGAACCCGGGTAGCAGGTCGGAGATGGAGCAATTGGGTGGAAAAAAGGTGTCGAGCTCCCCCCCTGAGGGGGGGGGGAGGCAAGAGCACTCCCATCTGCAGCTGGGCCTGGATGAACCTTCGCATCATCCGGTCCAAGTCTGCATCTGATAAGCTGAAAGTGGATCTCGAAGAGGCCACCGAGGCAGGCCTGGAATGCCGCCTCAATGACCTCGACGGAGATCAGGTCTCCTCCTCCTCGGGCCCCGGGGAGAAAGAAGGGGATCGGAGCCGAGAGGAGGAGACCTAGAAGCAATGGAGGGAGAAGCCCGCTTAGCTGGCAGGGCCGAAACGGAGGTCTCTGCCCGCCGCTTGTGGTGCTTCTCCCTCCTGGCCTCCCTGTCCTCCGACACTTTAGCGGGAGTTTGAGTCCCAGTCGGAGGAGGCAGGGGGGCAGGAGTGGCAACCACCACCACAGGCTGTGATGGAGCCACAGGAGTAGCAGAGGTAGCGGAGGCTGAAGCTGAATCCGGGGGTAGAAGTCCTGCCAGGACCAGCTTCGACCTCCGTTCTTTCAGTGCCCTGGGGTTGAACGCTGCACAGATAGTACAGCCCGAGGTGAGGTGTTCAACCCCAAGGCACCGAATGCACCGAGTGTGGCCATCAGCCAGGGAGAGCTTATGGCCACACTCGGTACATTTAGAAAATATGGCTTTTGAGGCCTCAGCCATTCCTTTTTTTTTTTTTTTTTTTAAAAAGAAAGAAAAACAACTACACACACACACAGGCCGCAAAAGACACACAACAAACACTCACACACTAGTGACCAGCGAAGGGAGGGTATTGATTAAACAAAAAATAGGGAACCTAACTCAGACACACTTTACAAATGTTAATTTAAACTAAAAAAGACTTTTCTGACGAAAAATATGAACTTTTTTTATCACTTATCTGGAGCTCAAGAAAAGGATCCAGCCATCACAAGCGCGGCAAACTAGATCTGAGGTCATGGAGGGTTAGCAGGGGATTATGGGTGAAGGGAGGAGCTAGGAGCTCGGATCCATTAGCTTGAAACAAGTTGCCAGCTCGGATCCAATATCGGATCTGTAACCCACAGGTTGCTGACAAATGAACAATCCTACTTCAGATCACTCTGTTATAAAGGTTCTAAGGAACTGTGGCTATGCAGAACTGCTTCAGTAATGCTCTGTCTTGATTAGCATTTTGTTCAATATTCTGTGATGATATTCTCATAATATGAATTGATGTTATAACTATGCATTAGTATTAAGAAGTTTATAAATTGCTCACCCACATGGCCACTTAGGGCAAATTGCTTCTGTTTCATCATCAATGAGTTATCACTATGGTCTAATGTTGTCTTTCTTCATTTTTTTCATTTAATTTGTCACAACTACATTCATGGGTGGACATAAAATAAACTGAACCTGGTTATGCTTTCATTTGTCTCATATTGAAAGCATGTGAGTGATGCATAGAGATTTATGCCATGTATTGTTCACTCAAACATATTTACATTACCATCTCTAGTGAACACAACTCTAAGGGTCCAGTCTATGGACTACATAGTTTTTGTAGTATGATTCAAGTGCTCTGAATAGACTTGTCCACAATTTATCTTCACTTATTGATACATTTCTACATCTACTTCACTCAGTTATATTTTTAATATGTAGGAGAGTGTTTATCTGACATAATCATTAGTATATTGGTCATATCAGCATATTGGAGACTATTAATATGTATATATACTACTCTCAGGCTAAAGAGAACTAATGTTAAGCAACATTTACTGTGTTATAAATGAGATTTTACGTTATGAATGTTTAAGTAGTGCATGATAGGATGATTATCATCTGGAAAAGAAGTCTAAGCTAATCTAAAATTAAATTGTATTACCAAATCAATATTCATTTCCATAGATTATGTTAATTCATTATTAATAGTTATATAGGGAAAATAATAACTAATGTTGTTAAATATCCAAGATAAGAGAAAAGGTGTACTGGAGCTTGAAAGAGGTTAGTTTTTTTCTTTCTTTTTTCAGGAGGGAAGTTATGGTAGGCAATCTGTTAGTTTTCTTCTCATCTAGCAGATTGGAAGTGTATTTCACTTCATGTACATTAGAGGGTTTACAAAAATATTTATATACTTGTTATAGGTACTTTTGGCATTTTTCTTTTTTTTTTATTGGCTTGAACTCTACTCTATTTTAAGTTATTTGACCAAAATTAAAATATTGACTACAATGAGAATTATTAACACAGTAGTTACACATTTTATACTTGGTATGGTATTACAAAATATAATACAAAACAAATATGATGTAAAGTTAAAAACTGAGAATGGACTTGACTATTTTATTTTTAAACACTGACGGTTTAAACAATCCAAGGAAAAGATCTAACTTATTAAGATATATGAAATTAAAGTACAAGTAGTATTTCTTCAAAAACAAATGATACCTTTAGCAATGAATATATGATCTTATCTCACTCTTCATATAAGAAAAAGACTAGGGGAACTTTAATTTTATGGAAAAAAATGTCACTATGCCTCAAATCATTTACAAATATGAAGATAAAGAAGGACTCCTAGTCATAGTAATAGTAAAATATAACAATAGACTCTGGACATTAGTAAATATATATTGGTTTCCAGGTGTTGGGGTTGGGACAATAAGAAAACACATGGATCTAATAACTAGAGTATATAAATGAAATTTGATTTTAGGAGGTGACTAATTGTATACTGGATAAATCAGAGACCACAAGCAAAATAAATTTATGTGCAAGTTCTATAGGGAAGCTACTTAAGAAATGGGAAGAAAGTTTAAATCTAATTGATACATTTAGTTATAAGGAGAACAGTTCATTATTATTTTCACACCAAGACCACAGATTTGGGACACATACAAGAATTGATAAAATCTTCATATCTCAAGAGCTAAATTCAAAAATAATAAAATGTTCCATAATCCCTTGTCCCTTTTCAGACCATAATTCATTAATTCTCAAAATACATACAAGTTATAAGAAATTAATTTTTATGTCAAGAATTCCAGTTTACATTACAACATTAAAACAATTTAAATCTTGGTTAGATTCAGAAGTACAATTCTTTTTAGATATAAACTACACTACTGAAATAAATGTAATTAATCTTTAGGATTTTTTTTTGCATTGTTTGTTTTAGTATTGTATTTTTGTTCTTTGTATCTGTATGGAGCTTTTCTCCCCGGGCCTCCACTGAAAATGGATATGTATCCAGTCGGACTATCCCGGTCAACAAAAGTAAAATAAATAAATAAAAGGATACCTTGAAAGCCTATCTGAATGGAAAAAGTATTTCATGGTATAAAAACAAGCTAAAAAAGTGGGAATCAGAATTATGTAACATCCAAAAACAAATTACAGATCTCACTATTAATTCATCTACTTACACACAAAATAATCATAAAAAAGCATTGGAAGACTTAAACAAAAGATATAATGAAATCAAAACTCACAAAACTAATATAGCTGTAGGAAGGTTAAAACTTAGTTCCTATGCAGTATCACCCAAACATATGCATAATTTAGAAATAAAATAAAAAAAAATTTGATTGAAAATAATATTACAAGTATTATACATGAAGGAAGGGAAAAAAAGGTTTCGGATATAAATGATATACTAGATGCATTTAAACATTATTTCTCTGACCATTATAATGATACTTCACATATAACTAATACATCAAACTTAGACCTGAAATTAGTAAAGGTAAAGGTGATACCAGAAAAGTTAAAGTTAGACATTCAAAAGCAAATATTTCTAAAAGAAATTACTCAAAAAATCATGGAAAGTAAAAGTAATAAAACACCTGGAATTGATGGAATAATTAATGAATTGTATAAGATATTTCCATTTTCAGTAATATCATTGTTTCACAAAACTTTGAATGAAATTCTAGCACAAAACACAACTCCAATTTCATGGAGATACTCCTTAATTACACATATTATAAAAGAAAACAAAGACCCTTTACAGTGTAAATCTTATAGGCCAATATCTTTACTTAACAATGATTATAAAATCTTTGTGTCAATATTAGTAGAATTAAAAAATCATTGACACACATAATAAATGAGGATCAAACAGGATTCATTTATAAAAGACACACACATGACAATATACAAAGAATTCTAACACTCATAGATTTTCTAAACAGAAACAACCAAGAAGCTCTAATAGTAGCTTTGGATATAGAAAAACCCTTTGATTCTTTGAGCTGGGATTTTCTTTTTAAGGCTTTAGAATTGTTTGAATTTCCTACTAATTTTATTACACTAATAAAGAATATTTATAAAAACAATTTGGCTTATGTAAAACTTGGGCCATTTACCTCGAAGGCTATTGAAATAACCAAAGGTACAAAGCAGGGATGTCTGATGTCTCCCATCCTGTTTACCATAGGAATTGAATTATTTGCCTCATTAGTACACCACAACTCTAATATATTAGTAGGCATAGATGTATATGGTAAACTCAATTAAAAAAAATATGTTATTTGCTGATGATGTTCTACTCACGTTATCTGTCTCAGAGAAATCAGTACAAAAACTAGATGAAATAGTGGAAAGGTTTTATCATATTTCCAGCCTTAGATTTAACAAGGGAAATTTTAATTATATACATTTGAATAAAAAGAGAGAATTTACCTTAACTACAAATTGTGTGATAGGAAAACAAGTTCCCATAATAAAATATTTTGGAATAACACTATGTGATAATTTGGAATCTACGTTAGCCACAAATTATAGCAACATAATTAATAAAATAAAAATGTTAATAGTAAGCTGTAATAAAATGTTCTTGAGATTTGAAGACAGATTACAAATAATAAAAATGACAATACTTCCAAAAATTAATTACATTGCACAAGCTATCCCTATAGTACCTAACAAGAAAATATTGAAATAAATAAAAAAAATTCTATTAAACTTTCTCTGGTATCCAAATAGAATAGCCTATACACATCATATTAGATCTTGGGAAATGGGTGGAATTAAACTTCCAGATCTAGAATCATACATAAAGCTTCCATATTAAGAACTATCATTCATTCGATAGATCCTAATTATTCAACATTGAAAATATTGCACACTGTTATTTTTCTAAATGAAAATAAAATAATTAAAAATTGTATATTAAGTGAACAAAATAATAGGATGTGGCACATTCTGACTGTTAATATTCAATATAATATAACAAAACCAACAAACTTAAATTATATAAATAATATTTACAATTTATTCAGAAGATTCATATATATATATATATATATATATATATATATATATATACTAACACAGATATTAAGATGTGGCTAGACTTGATAATACCCTTTAGCTCTACAAAGAATTTCTTCAATAAAATTCATGTTATTTTAAGTAGATGGGAGGGGAAAAACCTCACTTGTTGGCAACATTGTATAGAGAATCAAGTAGTATTAGACATTCAACAAATTCAGAATAAATATGACATGCCATCAGCAGATTGGTTGATACCACAAAGCATATTATCATATGTTAAGAATCTTAATAGTAAAATTATTAATTCTCCTTATAAAACTAGTCCAAATTTGATAAGTCTAATATCTGAAGTTATTTACATTTATAATTGGACAAATCTAATTTAAAAATTATACAGAATATTGATAACATATAAAAATAACCCTAATGTAAGATATTGGAATTTCATAACAAAAGGATGTCACACTAATCTATCAATTGAGAGTAAAACAAATATTTTATGTTCTATTAACTTAACATTTAATTTACAAGTATGGAAATATTTACATGGAAATATATTCACAGGGCATTTATTACACCTGATAAACTAGCCAAATTCAATTCACTTGATAAATCCATTTGTTGGAGATGTTATTTAAATTGTAAAGCTGATTGGTCTCATATATTTTTTGATTGTATTAATATAAAAAAATTCTGGGAAGAAATTACTATTTTTCTCCAAAATATATTCACAGATGCCTTTATTTTAAACAAATCTTTAGTCATCTTAAATGTTAATGATACTATTGGAATGAATAAAAAAGATCTATACCTACTTTGGTCCATACTAGCTGTGGCAAGGAAATGTATAACTAGAAAGTGGAAGTCTTCACAAGAACCTACTCTGGAAGAATTCTTGAGACTGATGGAAGAAACAGCAACATTAGAAATCAAGGTAAATGAATCGAGAATTTCACCTAAAACATGGACAAACAATCCTTGGGGAAAAAATAACTCTTATTGAGACATTAAAAATGAACCCTAAATAATGTGTAACTTTATACTTTATTAATTGAATATTATACATTTTTGTTATGAATTTCATATATTTTATTAATTTTTCCCCTCCTTTGTTCAGGTCAATTGTACATAGTGTATATAAAGGTTTATAATACTTGTTTATTGATGATTGTATTGTTAGACATTATATTATTTGGAAAAAAGGTGCTCAGATTTACAAATGGCTTTAGTTTTATCCAAATAATATCCGATTTGTCTATGCAAATTCAAGATGTGAAGAACCTTCTCACTTAGCAGATTGTGGAGAAGGGAAAAAGATGGGCAAATGAATAGACTGATTAAGACACAACTCATTAACCACCTTGGGCATAAAAGAAGGATTAGTAAGAGGAGACACCCTGTACTCATGAAAAACAAAAAAAGGAGGAACAGCTATAAGGGCCTGTATTTCAGTCACCCATGTGGCTGATGTAAGGGCCAAAAGAAGAATAGTCTTCAAATAACAACACTGCAAGGAAGCTGAAGCTGCAGGCTCAAAAAGAGCCAGAGGCAATTTTTCTAAAACAAAATTAAGGTTTCAGGAAAGAGGAATAGGCTTCATGTGAAATTGTTTGACCATAAACCTAGAAGCCAAAGGGGGAATCAAAGACAGACAAGCAGAAATATCTGACAGGTGGGCTTTAGTAGAAGAGTATGCCAACTCAGCACTGAGCAATTCATACAAATAACAGAGAACCATACTCCAGGTTATGAGAAAGACACCAGACATGAAATCTCTTGTATTTGGAAAAAAATAGGATTTTCTGGTAGTGGATTTCCTGGCCTCCTGCAGGATCTGAAGCATGTTCTCAGAAAAAAGATGCCTAAAAGGGATCAAAACCCTTTCAATCTCAGTATCAATTGAAGAGTGAACAAGTGGGCAAGTACACCCTGTGATGTAACTTGTGATGATTGTCCTTGGCTAAATGCAGAAAAAGAGGGAACCAATGCTGTCTGGGCCAAAAGGGAGTCACTAAGAAGAATTTGGGAGCACCCTGTACTATCTTGAACAGGATCCTCTGTATGAGAGGAAGGGAAGGCATAAGGAAACATTCCCTTCCAAGAAAAACACAGATAGTCCACCTTCCAGACCCAAGGATATGGGACTTTGGCACAAAAGAGAGGAACTTGTCTGTTCAGAGGAGAGGCAAACTATCTACTTGAGGAGTACTGCCCCACTGGTGGACAATGTCCAGAAACAAATCTCTGTTAAGCATCCACTCATATGAGTCTGTGTCATGGACCTCCTCAGAGAATCTGTCACAATGTTCTGATCTGAGGGAATGTAAACTGCCCAAGGGGTCACCTGATACTGGATAGCTAGATCCCAAACCTGAAGAGCTAGTCTGCACAGGAGATAAGATATTGCTCCCCCCCCCACACACACACACACACTTGTTGATATACCACATCACTGTGGTATTGTCTGTGAAACCTTTGAGTGGCCCTGGAAGGAAAAGAAAATGAAAAGCCTGAATAACCAGAAGAGCAGCTCTCATCTCTTTGATACTGATGTGGTCCTTCTTTTGTCAGAGACCAAAGGCCTTGCAGTTTCAGAGGACCAAAGGAGGTTGCCCATCCCACATCAAATGAATCTGTAAAGAGTTTCTGAGGGGACTAGAAGTTGAAAAGGAAGCCCTGGGTTGAGGGACAACTGATTAATCCATCACTGAAGATCCAGCTTGAGACACGGGAGAAGGGGAATTGGGAAATCCAAAGGATGAGAATGTTGAAGCCAGACTGACTTTAGAAACTACTGTGAAGCTTGGCCAGAGAAGACATAGGAATGGTGGAAGCCATGTATCCCAGAGCCCTTAGAAACTCCCTGGCTATAATGAAGTCCAGAGAAAGAAGGGATTGAAAAGAAGCGATCAGAGTTAAAGCCTTGGGAGGAGGCAGAGACACCAGCATTGGAACAGTCTGCAGCCTGCACCATAGAAAAACATGATCCTGAGAAGGATTTAAGAATGATTTTTTTTTAGAAATTCACTGTAAATCCTAGGCTTTGCAAGACACAAATAGCACAGTGAAGGTACTAAAGTAAAATCTCTAGAGAAGGGGCCTGAATGAGAAGGTCGCTCAGGTAGGGAAAGATCTGGATTCCCCTCAATCTGTAAAAAGCAATCACAGGAGTGAGGCATTTGGTGAAGACCCTTGGGGCAGTAGAGAGGCCAAAGGGCAAAACAGAGAACTGAAAATGCAAGGAAGCAAAAAAGAAATGTAAAAACTTTCCAATAATGGGATGAACAGAGATATTAAGATAGGCATCCATGAGATCCAGGGAAACTAGAAAAGCCTGAGGAAGAGGAGGAGCATCTGAAAAATAAAAACCTTCAAAAAGGTGTTTAGTTGAGACAGATCCAGAATGAGTCTCTAGGTGCTTTTTTTCTTGGGGACCAAAAACATTCTGGAGTAAAACCCTTTAGCCTTTTGAGGAGTTGGAACTTCTTGAATTGGAAAAAGGGCAGCTGCTCCTGAGGAGGCTGAGGAATGCCCAAAAGGGAGGAAGACATTTCCAAACCATATAATACCCATGGCAAATTATGGATACAGAGTACAGTTGTGTGCACTTACCATAAGTGTAGATGTTCAAGTGTATTCACTGTTGCAGTTCTGACTTGTGTGTTTTCCTGCTGTGAAAGCCCTCGGCCAGCCTATCAGAAAAAATGATTTCCTCCTCCTAAGGCTGGTGGATGCCCCAACTGACGTCAGTATGCTTGGATATACAGTGAGCCAGACTACATCATGAAATCATTTTTTATTTGTCCCCTAACAGGTAGGAGCCCCAGGTAAGCAATAGGGAACTGAGGAAGAGAACCCCGACAGGAAGAGAGGCCAAAGGGGGGGGGTTCCCTTGGCTAGAAAAGCAGTTATAAGTAAGGAGGAAGGGAAAGAAGACTGCAACAGTGAATACACTTGAACATCTACATTTATGGTAAATGCACACATGTAGTATTTTCTTCCTGTTTCACTGTTGCAGTCCTGACTTGTGGAAAGATTCCAAAAGGTGAAAAAAGGGAAGAAGAAGATTAGTGGGAGGAGAGGATGTCCTGCAAGATGGCAGTGGGGAATCCTGCTCTGGACCTAGAGCAGGATGCCAAATGGTAGTGTTTGGTGAAGGTATGCACAGATGACCAGGTGGCAGCTTCCAGGATGTCCTTAGTAGGGACCCCTTTCAAGAAGATAGCAGAGGTTGCAGTAGCCCTAGTGGAATGTGACCTGACAGGCTCAGGAGATTTTTTTGTCATGATGGCTGTAACAAAAGGAGATACAATTGGAGATCCATTTTGAGATAGTCTGTTTAGAAGCTGGTTTTAACTCAGAGCCAGGGGCAAAGGTCACAAAAAGCTGTTCCGATTTTCTCAGAACTCTTGTTCTGTCAAGATTGTAGCAGAGCTGCCTATGCACTTCCAGAGAATGAAGTATTCTTTCCCCTTTGTGATGGGGGTTGGGGAAAGAATGCAGGCATTCTTTCCCCTTTGTGATGGGGGTTGGGAAAGAATGTAGGCAGGTGAATGGCTTGATTTAGATAAGCATCAGTGACCACCTTGGCATGAAAGAAAGCTTAGTCCTGTGGGAAACCCTGTCTGGGTGGAAGATGAGGAACGGCTCCACCACCATGAGATCCTGCAGTTCAGAGAACCTCCTGTCCGAGGTGATAGTCAGCAGCAGGGCAGTTTTCCAAGTTATAAACCTCAGTTGGGCGGAGGCTGCAGGTTCAAAAGGAGACACTGTCAATTTCTTCAGAACAAAATTAAGGTTCCATGAAGAGGTAGGTTTCCTCCTGGGTGGTCTAATGTGAATGACTCCCCTAAGAAATTGTCTTAACGGGATGGGAAAAGACAGGAGGAAGAGCAGGTTTATGGGCAGAAATGGCAGATGCATGAATTTTAATGGAGGAGTAGGAAAGGCCTTTATCAACCATACTAGCCAGGTAATCTAGAATGGTATCAATCTGGGCTGAATCAAGATTGTGGTGCTGCTGCTAGCACTGGATGGAAAATCTTTTCCTCTTAGCCGAGTACAATTTCCTAGTGCTAGGCCTTCTAGATTCCATGAGAATGACTTGAGCCTGTTTGCTTAATGTAAGCTTGTATCAGTTTAGCCTTAATATCATCAGACAAAGGCTGGAGTTGAAGCCAGGAATACCTCCTCAACAAAGAACCAAAAGCAGCAGCTCTAGACGAGGCATCAGTTGCATAATAGATGCACATAACAGAATGGCGAGCAACCTGAGAAGACATCCCCAGTAAAGAAAGAGATGAAGTTTTCCCCTCAGAATCAGGATGATCTGAAATAACCTGAAAGGCCCGAGAGAGGAGGTAAAATATATCTGGTCATATAGGTCTGGTAGTTTACAGCTCTAAAGGCCAAGGTAGCAGCAATATACACTTTCTTACCCAGCTTCTCCATAGTTCTGCTGCCACTGTCAGAGGGAATCAGCTTTGTAGAAGGCAACAGCCTAGATGTCTTATCTTAAGCAACAGAAGGTTCAGCAGTGGGGCACCTATAAAGGGATTTGCAATCCTCAGGCACCTTATAAAAAAAAAACTATCATTTTTTTTATGAGCACGGGGCAGGGAATCAGAAGCCTGAGAAGCTGTAGAAAAAGCATTCAACAAGGCAGCAAGAACAGGAGGGACAGCAGACAGCTTATGAGACTCCATTTGAAGAAGCTCATAGTACCTCTTCTGTACATCAGAGACACGAGCACAATCCCACTTAAAAAATGTCATCATATGGGAGATTGCATCACCAAAATAAATCTCAAAAGGAGAATCAGGACTAACAGAGTCCTCCTCCTCAAAGCCAGGAGAGGGAATCTGAGAAGAATAGGTCAAGGATTCTTCATCAGAATCCATATCCTCATCAGATGAAACCTTTTCCCTAGGCCTCTTAAGAGGTGAAGAAGACCAAGGTGGGGGTAGGAACAGACACACCCTAGGAGGCTTCAAAGCCATAAGGGCATTAAACAAACCATGAGTGAAATTTTGCCATTCACTTTGGGGATCTTTGGGCGCAGGAGAAAGGTGTGAGTTGTTTCCTTTTCAAGGGGCCATCAGCTCTAAAGATCTTAGATGGCTCGGAGCCCTGACGACACTCTATAAGCGTAGTAGGAATCTCTTCTCTGACCAAGATATGAGGAACACCCCTAGACTCTTCAGAAATAATCAGTCATGGTTTCTCTTGAATATCTGAAGCAGATATCTGCAAGGCCTCCAGGGATGTGTGAGAAGCCAGATCCATGCTGGCCTCTGAAAAGGCTGTGGCAGAGTAATCTGACTGAAAAACCAGTCAGTCCTCCAGGCTTTCACTAACATCGAGAGAGACGTCTGGTGAAGGCAGTACAGCTGAACAGTCTGACTGAGCTTTCTTGGTCTTCTTCTTCATGGATGGCTGGTCCTTGAGCTGGGAAGATTCCTCTATAGTAACCTTATTTAACAATTTAAGACATTGTTTTTCTAAGTAGAGTACTAAAGGAGAGAGACAGCTATGCAGGGACAAATGGAACAAGACGTATGGTTGTGAGAAGCACCTAAGCAAAAAAAAACACTGCTCGTGATGATCCTTATGAGGAATCTGTCTCCCACACTGACACGTTTCCTTTCTGGATGATATGAAATCAACAACCATAATTTAAAAGGAGATAAGAAAATTCCCCAATGGGGCACTTATCTGAAAAGTGGCTTGGTAACCAGCAGACAAACGAGCATTCACACCAATGATCGAAAATGGCAGTCAGACTGGTGGCAAAGAAGTTCTGCGGATTATACATTCGTACATCACCTTTATGTCCGACGCCATGCACAGGGAGCATACGTATGGCATACAGCATCCCTTTTACAACCTAAAGGCTTTGGTATAATGGTTGGATGTCTGGCTGCCCTTGGCAGGGAATCCCTATTGTAAAGAATACTGGAACAATGACATGGAAGGACATTAATTGTTACAGAAATGCAGATGCCAAGGTACACAATGCCAGTACTAACACTGCAGCCTCAAGCACAGAGTTTTCAGCATAGACATCAAAAGGATCAATACCAGCCAGAACAGTACTAAAGACAGGTGAAAACAGCCTTGGGAATACTGGGTTGGAAGAAGCCACTGTTAGGCACTTCTTAGCCCCAAAATAACAGCAGAGGAAGGGGGTTAGAGAATTTCCCATGATTTCTTAATAGAGCCACTATCAAGATGTCATAATCTATATCAGGTAGGGGTCCACCTCTGAGCTTATCAAATTTTAAGCATTATATCTGAAACACCTATCAGCAACAATGTCTGATAACTCTTGAGGGACTTATTTTTGATTGAAGATGAAGAAGCAGGTCTGTATTCATTGAATTTAAACCATTTTATTAAATGACTCTTCCATTAAACTGGGCATTGGCACAGAAGGTGGATAAGTTGAGCAGGTCTAAGCTTAATGTGCTTGTGTACCTTGATTATTTTAGCTGTGTTGTTGTCCACTGCCAAAGGCTTCAAGACAACAAAAAACTTGAGTACTTAAAATAAACAGTGGGTCTAAGAATTAGGACCATCTTCAGTAATGTGCAGGACTAAACGCAACAGGGCAGCTTGGCACCTAAAGCTTCCAGGTTGCTCCCTCCCTGATCCTATCATGCATAGCTAGTTCAGAGACACAAAATGCAACTCCTGGAAAACAGATGCAAAAAGAAAGGCAGTTCAGCCTTTCTTGGCTTACTTGTGAATGGTGTGCACAGCAAAAGCAGGCCCAGGGAAGGAGTGTCTGTGTATACATATGTTACCAAAGATAAATGCAGTCCTCACCAATGTTTTGTTCTGTTAAGTACAGTTTTTCTATATGTCAAGTATTCCATCTTCAGTAAAACATAAAACAAGTTACCTGTCTGGACCCAGTCAAGAGAATGTCACTGACAACAGCAATCCTTAATGACTTTGCTCTGGACATGATGTCTAATTCATATTTGAAAGAGCTGAGGCTGGACCATTTGGCCATTGCACAAACATTGTTCACCACAGCCCTGCAAAAAAAATAAATAAAACACTGTAGAGGTGATCATGGCTCTGATGGAGTGTACCACATGTTTTCCCTTCTTTGACAGAGCAAATATTTTAATTGATTCTGATAAAACTGAACATCTGAAGACCTTCCCTTGGCAGAGCAAATGTGTTCTATTGAGAATTATAGCATCCTGTGGACAAGTGTGCAATACAAAACCTTCACTGGCACAGCAGAAGGCTGTGATTGGGAGACAGACTGCTTTTATGGTGCTCTCTATAGTTACCTTAAATAGGAAGGAGAGGTTGGTCTAGTAAACATCCTCTTTGTGGAAAGCCAAGTAATAGGGAGATTGATAGACAAAGTTTGCAACTCTGAAATCCTGATGAAGGCAAAAATCTACAAGCAAAAGTGTTTTTCAACAGAAGGACTTGACTGACTTTTCTGCAGGTTTGAAGTGTGACAGATGAATTTTCCTAAAAGAAAGAAGAGTCTCACTGGGGAACTAGGTCTCCGACAGCTTTATATAAAGATATCCTTGAGGAAAGCTACATTAGCTTTAAGCAAGGCAAATAATATGACAAGGTCAACTCCATGGAAACTGACTAGTGCTAGATGTATTTTTACAAAAGAATGGCTGAAGCCTTTGCCAAAATTAACTGTTAGGTACTGCAGTACCTCTCCCTTCTCCAGTGGATCTGAACTGGGATTCAGACAATTTAGTTTTTTTTGGCCATATGTAGAAACTTTTCCATTTGTCCTTGTACCATATTTTATTTGGAAGATGTTTTTTGCAGTGAGGTTATGACATCCTTTGGGTAACACAGGCTGTTGTGACATTAAGAATTGTGAAAAGGCCTGCTGACAGCCTCAGGGCTTTGCTGTCTTACGGATGCCTTTTTGTAGTATAGTCAAAAATATTTTAAATGGAATCCCCTATAATGAACTATAGGATATGCACAGTCAACAATGGGAATTGCATCTGACGCAGCCAAAAAATGGTCTCTATTTTGGACTGTAACCTTTTCACTTTCTGGATGAGTACTGGTTACTGTGAAGAGTAAAGGAAATGAATAAAGGTCTCTGAAGATATCTCCACTACAGTTATTTGTCAGCTGAGTCAGAGATAGGATGAGAGAACTGGTAAATTTCACATGTAGTGAGGAGGAATAAATAAATGAACACTGACTGGCCCTATCTCCAGTGGCCATTTGTGTGGCAGCAGCTGGCTCATGCTCAATTTCTCTGCCAAAGTCTTCTCCTACAATATATACTGCAATTAGAGGCTAGCAGACACTGCCAACTATACATTCCTGCATACTGGGAACATACTGTCTCCTTACTTATATACTAGAAGATTGCCATATTATTTTTTATGGCCACTGGGCCATGCAGGGACTTGTTTTGGAATGAGTTTAGAGTGATGTGTACAGCTTGAAGCTCCAAGAGACTGATGTAGATCTGGCTTAGACTGACTAACTCAATCAACAAAATTTAAATAAATGTGAATCTTGTGACCATTACTTCAGCACTGTCTAGCCCAAGAAATATCACCTCCTTGCCTCTAAGGCAGAAGAATGTGGCAATGAAATTGACTGCCCCTTGTTAAATTGGGTTGGTATTTCCACCACTGGAAATGGTTCTTGCACAAGTCTAAAATACTGATGCATTGGGAAAGCAACTGGTTGTGTTGCTACCACTGGAATTATAGTGACCACCAGCGAGACTGTGCGTAAAATGACATGTGGTACCATGCAAACTGTGGACTTCAGATATCTTACTATTCCTGGGCATTGTTCCACTGTAGCAAAAGGAGGGCTAGAGCTCTTGCAGAACAGTTTATAAAGTGATGATTGTTATTCATCAGGAAGGCTTTGCACACTTCTGTGACAAAAGTGCATTCCAAGTTATGCTGCAGCCAAGACAAAGAAATTAATTGTGATGTACAGGAAATGGAACAATCTGATTAGAGACCATGTACAGTGAGAGAGTTCATCTTGAGATTTTTTTTTTTGGGTGGGGGGGGACACTTGCAGAGAGTAAGCTGTTTATGTACAAGAAGATTTTGATCTCTAGCAGCTGCTGGTGGTCAACTACTTTCACTATACAGTCTTCCACTTCACTCTGGCCTGTGGTGAGACAGAGGGTTAGGATTTTGAACTGAAAGTTATAGGCAGAAATCTGAAAAAAGTGCAGGTATGTTCTAGACTGCTTGGTATTTATTTATTTTTGTCTGCTTAGCAATTCTGTTGTTCAAGTAGGCACCCTGGAGGTCCAAAACAAAAGACATGTTCAATCTCTATGTGAAGCATCAGTGTAATACCCCATGGAGGAACTAGGTCCCTTATAGGGGGACGAAGAAGGAAAGTCCCTCTAAGGAAAGCCTTAAGACACCTATAAATAAGCTACAGGAGTCTTATTGTGCCATATGTGAAAGAAATGTCTGTGAACTGTACTTTGATGATGGTAAAGTTAGCACCTTTTTGAATAATTCCAACAAAAACCCTGCTAATTCAGTACACCTGCAAGTCATTATACTAATTGTCCAATTCTGTGGAAGTACTAAAGCTGACAGGAGGTATCTCATGGATATACATTGTATGCTCCAGAAATGGCAGCACGAATGTCAGCTGTCACAAAAAGGACATGCAGGGGAAACAAGGATGTTATCACCAAAATGCCCTAACCCAGCCCTGCATTGCCTGTGTTCAAAGATGGGAGGGGGTGCTGCTGGAAGCATAGGCTATATGTAGGTAGAAAAGGCTTTGAAAACAGATCCTATGTGTACAAGCTCAGTATTGCAATGGTGCTACACACCATAACAAACACCAAGTACTAACTATAGTGGCATTAGTACCAGCTCAGTAGGGCACAAGAAATGTGCTAGCAGAATCAAAGTCAGCACAGCATTGAGCAGTGTTAGCTTTGGCACTAGGGAGTTTTGTTATAGATATGATATATAAATGTCAAGAAGAATGGAGAGGCCTGCAAGGGCAAAAAAAAAAAAAAGAAACTGGGACTCACTGTCCTGATTGCCCCCACCAACAATGGGTTGGGAAAGCAAACCACTTGTGCCACATCCTTTGACTCTCAAACTTGTGCAGTTACTTATATTCAAAGTCTAGCAGAATGGAGACATGAGGCAAGGCTAGATTCTGTACAGAAGCCAGCTTCAGTGTGTGTGTATGTGCTGGGGGCTGTCTCGGTGACAATGTGATGGAAATAGTCTCTGGCTTGTTTTAGGCTGCTGAAGCAGAAGGCTGGGGCTGGGCTTCCTTTTGTGTGGTAGGTGGTACTGAGGGTGTCTTATGGATATGAGCCTGCTTCAAAGATAGTTAAGTCACTTGACAGGTTTGTTTTAGGCTGCTGAAGTAGAAGGCTGGGGCTGGGCTTCCTTTTGTGTGGTAGGTGGTACTCAGGGTGTATTATGGATATGAGCCTGCTTCAAAGATAGTTAAGTCACTTGACAGGTTAGTCACGAGGCTGAGAACAACTTGATGTTAAGGGTCCAAAACTGGACCCATTACTTCTTGGTCAGGCCTGTTTCATAAAAAGATTTCCCAGTATCAAAGCCCTGATCAAATGGAACACTGGGCTCCTCTTATAAACAGAATACTAATATGCACTGGTCCCAGTGCAGCTGCAGAGATCAAAAAGCTATTTTGGTATAATAAAAGGGGTTGGAGGCAAGGGTGCCCGCAGGCAGGTGCAAGGGGGTGCACTTGCACCCCCCTGGAACTGGCTGGCTGAGAAATTAATTTTATTTAATTAAAAAAAAAAAACTTTTTTTTTTTTTTTTAAAGGGCATTCCTATTTAAGAATGCCCCTTTGCATCCCGTCCAGTTGCACAGACTCAACAGGTGTTTGCGACCTATTTTCGTCTTTTGTGTCTGCGCGACCGATGGTTTACGTCTTCGTCTTTCACGTGCCTACCGGGAATTTGAATTCCAAAGGACGTTTGGACTGTGGACGCACCAGACGAATGTAGAAATGAGAGGTAGGTGTGTTCGTTTTGACATGAAACATGAATTGTCCTTTCCTCTGGGGGATATCAGTCAGTAAAAGTGTTATGCATTGCAATCAGCATATACTGTAAATCAGGATATTGCTGATAGAGTGAGTGTTCCAGTAACCTTTATTTAATAATAAAGGAGAAGGAAAGGAATTTGAAACAGTTTTTAAACAGAGTACAAAATGACAACTGTCAGGAAAGATGTTGAGGATATTTTAAATATCGCCCTTGTAATGTTTAGGTTAGTGTCGGATAGCCACACATTTTACTCTAATTTCACTAATACAAAGGCACCTGTAACTTTTACATTTAATTCAGATAACATAGTATGTAATTTCTTTTCTATAGGAAAGACATCTAATGAACTAAGAATCAGAATTTATTAGCATTACTATGCTAAGCACAATAATGCTGTTAATGATCTTTGCAGACATAGTATTTTTTATATTATAGATCATGTAAAATTATATCAGACGAGGTGGCAGGGATGTCATTTTGGAACTTCAAGAATATAAATAGCAGATAATGTAGAATGCATGTGTTTTCTCAAGCTTGATCATTTTATTCAATTTAAATGTGTTCTTAAAAAGGTTACTGAGGAGGAAGCAGAAAGTATTGCAACATAATACTGGTTGGTGTATTCCTTTTACTCTGTCTTAACATTTTGATATATGTCATGTGATCAGTTATGAGATACTCAATTAGCATTACATGCATGGTCAAACGTCTTGCACAGAAGGAAAAAAAACACTAACTGATTTCTAGTTTTTCTGAATAAAATTTGTTTCAGCATCAGCATGTTAGAGCCCGATTCTTTTATTTACCATTATTACAGTCAGAGTTTAGTGTTATTTATTTGCTAAGGGTGTGTTTGTGTTGGAGTGAGTGCACATTTATGTTTTAGTTGTTTTTTTTTTTTTTTTTTTTTTATTTGGGAGTTTGCAGGTTGTGATGTATGGGCTAATTTTATTTAGGCATTTTTTTATATTTTCAATTGGCTTCTATAGGTTTATGTCCAAGACTGAATGTAGAGTTAATTCTTAGCAAGAGTTGTGTTGTTGATTTCCGAATCAATATGGGATATGTTTTGTATCTGATACTGAGTGCTTATATTCTGCACATATGTTTCTGTCAGACTGCATGGTAGCTTCAAATAAAATGGAGGTCATGCAGCAGTTTAATGACATTTTTATACATTTTGTGAAGTTGTTTATTAATTTTGAAATTTGCTGCTAAATTAGGCTTGAGCATCTGTATATGCACTTGAGGGGTAGGTATGTAGAGAGATTTTCTTAATTATTTTACAGGCTCATAGGAGATTGCAAGGATAAATAACCCCCGGGGAAGGCTTTCTAAGCCTAGTCATGCTGCCCAAATATATATGACAAGTTATGCTAACCTAAGATTATTCTAAGGGGTATGTGTAGGCTTTTTTCTTGAGTAGACTTGTTCTACATTTGTGTGGGTAGAATTTGGTTCTTATGTTTTTTATGCCAGTTCTGTCTTTTATTGCTTTTGTAGCTAGAATTGCTTCTCATGTATTTTTTTTTCCTGCTTGTTCTGTTATGTATTTTTCTTAATTTTTAATGGTGAACAGATTACTTCTTTTGGACTACATTTCTTCAAAGTGTCTGGAATGGGGGCTCAGGGTCTATTTATGCTACTATTTTTGTTTTAATAAAGGCATTCTTTAGTTTTTAGTGCATGATGTATATTTTGTCCCATTAATTACTGCTGTGTATTTCAGATGACCATTAAAGATTTATTAGCATATATCTTTCTGGCTTTAGTGTTGATGGAGCTTGTTGTAGTTTATTTCTTTTTTTATTTTAATTGTTTTTCTAGTTTTAGTGCTGTTGGAATGATTTTTCTGGGAATCCAGAGAGATCCCCACCAGTAAGAGCTATGGCCAAAATGGCCTTTTTGCAACAGGCAGAGAATTGCAAATCAGAGACGTGTCAGCTGCAATAAGGTAGGACCTCATTATTGGCTAATTTGAATGCCTCTGAATTGCCCTCAATTACTGTGAGTGCAAATCAGTGCTTTCATTTGGTAGTTTCTATTTTTGGCTCATGTATCGTGTTAGCACAGGCCCCCCCACATTAAATCTGCCATGCATACACACACACACATAGGCAGACAGAGAGACACACACCTCTTACCTGTCTCTGATCTGGCAGAATGACCCAGACACCTCTTCTTATTTTTGACCCTGTCCTTGTAAATCATGGATCCGTACAGTCAGTCAATAATGCCAGACATATTTCATTTCTCTTAATGATGGTAAAGTACATCATGATGCTACAGCTGTAGCTCTACTAATGTTTAAAGTGAGTGTTGACATGAAACATGAATTGTCCTTTCCTCTGGGGGATATATTCTAATCCAAAGTCCTTATTTGTCTCATCACAATTTGATATTAGTTGTTCTTTTTTCAAGACTAGGTGACAATTTAAGCAAGGGATTTTTGAAGGTAGCATTTCTACTACTTATTTTAAGATATTAGAGCACATTTTGTTCTTTAATTTTTATAACACGGTGGCAACAGTAGGGATTGAGAGTTCAGGGACCTAATAAGGACTGGTGCTGTTTGTAGCTCCTCTTCTCCTGCAGGTTTGATGTTAATAGCTCTTCTCCAAAAACTTCTCAAGAACTTATTTGCAACACCATCAAGATTCCTGGTTACACGTCTTCCCTTCTTAGGACAAGTAAGCATTTATTAAACATCAGTCACACTATTTCTCTGAAGGACTTTAGCATAGAGCACATGCAAAAGATATGTTGAGATCACCACCTCAGGATTAGAATGTACCATATTGCAGGGTACTTTACTCCCTGAATGCAAAGTTTTATGACACTTTTTCACTACAAATGGAAATGAATAAATTAGTAGTTCTCTTTTCATTGGCATTCTCATATACTTCCTGACATCTACACAACATCAGGTTGTTGGGGCAGCAGCAGTCTGAGTGTGTTAAGCCATACTGCTGTAGCAGTAATAGTTAACAAATCTTTTTTTTTTTCTAGCACAGTTAAATTCTAAGGATATTTCCTTTAGGAGCAAGGAAGCTTTAATTCCTCTCTGTATATCCCTCATTAGGTCTATCATTGCATACTATGCTTTCTTTGGCAGGTACCTCTCCAAATACTCTTTAGTTTAGGATTTGTCCAGATTTCTTGCACTAAGAGGTTGAGGTGTGTGTAAGAGGGAGGGGTGTATGGGGGGTTCATACCTCACAATTATCCAGATTTTTGCCTCATATTTTCAGATTGTTTCTCATAAAATTGTGTTTTTCTGGCAAATCATTGAAGACTGAAGTTGAGTTTTAGACTTCATATCCTCAGAAAATGCATACTAATGCAAACATTTTGTTCTATCCACTTCCTAAGGAGGTCGGGGTATGTATGTGTGTGTCATACCTCTCAACCGTACAGATTTTCACAGAGGTTGAAGTGTGTGTGAGTTTGATAGAGAGTGAAACGCCATATTTAAAGTCAGCAGGTGGAATTTATTTTCAAGGAATTGTGAGCTTCAAGGGAAGAGAAGTTTACTACTGCTCATGCTAAGTCTGCTTAAAATGTGCAACTGTTTTGTTTAGCAAATGGTAATCACTGTTGTGGTGTAGCATTTCAAAACAGTCTTGGTAGCACAGCAGGTAGCATGCTTGCATCTTGATGTAGAGGGCTGTAGGTTCTACTCCCACCACATGTAGATTTGTATTTTAAGGGGGTGGAGTGCTGCAGTCCTGAGTATGTCCTCCTTTGGATGAGATGCCTAGTAACTATGAACCTGTGTTTCCGCTTGCCACTTATTCCTTTTGCAATATACAAGCTTAGCATTTTTTTTTTTTTTTTAAGGAAAGTGAATCAAAGCAGTTATGCATGGTTCTGAAATTGGTGCAAGGGGCCTATGATTTGAAAACAGTCCAAAGGTAAACTTAACCTGCCACTGGCCAGATGCATTTTCTTTGAATGTGGGTTTCAAAGCTGTTTCAGTGCATGCGAGTTTCAAAGGTAGAGAAGTTTTAATGCTAAGTCTGTTTTCATTGTAAGACTATTGCTTT